>NW_027672181.1:0-52000 GCF_964165515.1 Mesoplodon bidens | reverse complement strand
AGGATATATATACATCCAGTAGCTCCTATTTCCTACACACTGCTTGTCATTCTACCATCCACCAGGCCATGGCATTCTGTATTAGACTTCAATGATGCCTTCTTCTGTATTCCATTCATCTCAGAGTCACAAGAATTTTTGGCTTGTGAGAGGCAGGACACAACATGCAACCAAATCAATAATGCTGGGCGGTCCTGCACCAATGGTTCAAAAATCCCCACACCATCATTGGGGAAATGTCCTCTAAAGACCTAAAAGTTCTACCTCTGTGAAAGGGAACCCTCCTTCAATATGCAGAGGACATTCTGATCACCAGGCCTACTAAAGACACCTCTGAACTACCTAGCCAATAAAGGATAGAAGGTGTCCAAGAAAAAGGCTCAAATATCCCAGGCTAAGGTGACATGCCTGGGCTTCATTCTCACAGATATTCGGAGAAACGCATCCCAGGATATGGAAGAAGCCATTTGCAGCCTTACCTCTTCTAAAACTAGAAGACAGCTTAGGGGTTCCTGGGGAGGCCAAGGTTTTCTGCATCTGGATCCCTAACTACAGTCTAATACCTGGGCCTCTACATGAAACACTGACACGAAAAGATGATGATCCTTTTGAATAGAATCCAGAAGCAGCCTCTCAAGAATGGAAAGAGCAGTCAATTAAGACCCTTGCCCAGGAACTCCCTAATTTAGCTAAACCTTTGAACTTTACATAACCGGTCAAAGGTTAATCAACCTTGGAGACTTAGTGCAAAAACTGGGACCACTTGAAATGGAGCAACACAAGAATGCCCTTCAGGTATGATAAACTATGGTCACCAAGGTCTTTGCCCACTGACTCATCAGGCCAGGATACTGGGGTATCTAAAAAGCTGGAAATCAACAGCCCGCAAGGCCAGCTCCCTCTTAAGGGAAAAGGACCCCACGTGGTGATCATAACCACCCTTCATGCCCTGAAGTTGCAGGGGTCGCTCTGTGGACACACTGACCTCGAGTGAGGAGGCCCTCCAACTCCCACCTCCAGAGAGACAAACGGGGGCAACGGGCCCCCAAGATGACTTGTGTGACCATCACTTGACGTGGAGTTTCTCTCAGAAAACAACAAGACTGTGCCCCAAAAGAGCAGACTACTGCTTGTAGGACTTCCTGCACCAAGAGGGGAGCTAATAAGATTGGAGGGGGAAACATATATCATGCTTTCACCATAGAAAACCCTACAGGCACCGTGGTGATTGTAACCAATATGACCGGGTGGACTGCTGGCTACTTCTAAAGGCCGTTGTCTCAGTGGACGTCATGGTCCTGGACCACCACTGACCGTGGACTGTCTGGGAGTTGTGCGGGCAGGGCTCTGACACATGGTGCTGTTTGTACATTAATTCAGGGACCTAATTAAAGAAAGCACAGACTAGTGGTCAGAGCATCTAGGCTGACAAAAACCGTCAGCCTAAGATTGCCGAACAAATGTGGGGTGGGGTGAAACCTGCCACAGCAGCATCTCTGCGCATCTCCTTCCTGGACCTTAAAGGTCATTAGAATCTATAACACTTCCAGTGCTGGTGCTCAGGCAGACGAGAAGTGAGGCAGGAGGCCTTGGGGCAATCAACCTCACCAGGAGGCTGGTGGGGAGACGTTTTGACCCTCCCGCCATGTATCAGGGCTCACACCACAGCATGAAGCAGTTACAAAACAGGGGTCTGCACCTTCAACACCCCAAAAATGAGGAACAGAACAAAAAGCAGAGGAGGTGTTCATCTCCGGCAACGTTCATTAAAAATTCCTGGGAGATATAAAGAGAATCTGGGCAATAAAATAAAGTCTAAGCTGTTTTTCCATTGTGCTTTGTCTAATTTCACGTGCTCCTAGGGCTCCGCATGCAGAGGTCCCACACCCGGCATTTCAGATCCGATTTCCTAGTGCAGAATGGCTGGGTCGACACCTTAGCTAGCGGGGTCCCATGCAGACTCCGTGACATAGAGCCTGAGCTGCAGCCAACCCAGCCCTCGAGAGCTCCATGCCCTCCCACCCACTGACGCTGCCTTGATCCCTACATAGCAGCCCAGCCGACAGCCCGTGGTGGAGTGCACACTCTCAACTCTCCATTCTGTTTTCAAAATAATGTTCCCTTTGCTTCTGAACCAAACTCAGTCTTGATCTTTTGGCTCCAATGACACTGGGCACGGGGACTCCTGTTGGGGTCCCCTCTGGAGGATCAGTAACAGAAATTGAGAACATTGTAACTTCAATGAACAGGTGTGAGAGCCAAACTATAGTTAACATAGAGCAGTGTATAATGCTCGGGTAAAATAAGATGTTTTTAAGACTTATATTTGATATTTCCATCACTTTACTGTAAGCAAGTTCAGTGAAGACGTCTGTCTTATTTGTCAGGTCAACATTAGAGAAATGAAGTGGTTTATTTCCATGGATGTACATCGAATACTCTTGGCTGAAGCTTCAATCATGTTTTGAATGCTTTTCCATTGAAAATAATACCTCTCTTTCAGTTCCCCCATTTCTGAGAAGTATAAAATCTTATAATTTATTATTACCAAAGGGGAAAGGTAGGAGAAGGGATAAATTAACAGTTTGGGATTAACACATACACACTGCTATGTATAAAATAGATCATCAACAAGGAACTACTGTATAGCACAGGGAACTACACTGAATATTTTGCAATAACCTATAAGGGGAAATAATCTGAAAAAGAATCGATATTTTTATTGACATCATCTATCAATGACAGATAAAATGTAACCTAAGCAAGGCCGATGGTGAGTGCTTCTGACCCTGAAGATTTCAATCATCTAAAGTTTGGGCTCTGCCTATTTCCCAAGGCTCCTAATGGACATACATGTAGCCGTAGCTTAAAAATTCCCCAGTTTGGGGTTCGGGGAGGCACCGATTTGGAAAAATCCCTGGTGTTCTTCTTACATGCACGGGACCCTTCCTACAGCTAAAACATGCCTGCCACACCTAGAGGATGGTACACCGTTTGATCGGAAAGAGTTTGGAAAAGGCACCTCATCTCCTCATTGCCTGTTGCTCGGGTTCACCCCACCAGCATCTTTCCTAACAATCTCCTCACTTGGGGATATCAGCACCGTCAACATCCTGTTGCACACTGTTTGGAATTTGTCTAGCGGATGAAGCGGAAGGATGAGAAAAATTTAGAGACAAGTCTTAGGTGATCAGACAGGCACATGCCACTCTAATTTCCAATCCGGAAGACAAATTCATCAAAGGCTAGAATTGCCCACGGAAACAGAATAGGGCTAGAGGAAATCCCGCTGTTTTGTGTCCAGTTTCCAAAAACACAAGTTGAAAAATGGAACTCAGGGTCACTAAAATTCATGAAACTGCAGAGTTGCAATTATCTATCGTCGAAAAATGTCTTGAGGTAAGACACAGAAAAAGACTTGTAAGCAAGGGAGAGTGGCAGGAAACATATTTGAAGAGGTAGAAAGGACTCCCCATTAAAGTACAAGAAAAGGGGCTGAACATCGCCAATGATGCAGTTGGCCCAAAAGGGCGTATGCATTTTTTTCTGAATATATTCAAGTAAAGGCCATACACACTTTTGATCCAACCAAACAGGTGGGCACTGGAAATCAATACTACAAAATGTATCACTTCACATCAGTCAGAAGGGCCTTCCACATAAAGTGTAAACACCAGAAATGCAGGACACGGCGAGGAGAAAAGGGAACCCTGTGAGGCTGATAGTGGAAATATAATTTGCCAACGGCCACTCTGGAGAAGTGTATTGTGTTTGCTAAAACATCTAAAAAATGAGCTACAGAGCATAGGGCACTTGCACTCATGGGCGTATACCTTGGGAAAACAAAAATCAACAGAAAACAGGCACCCCAACGTTTACCACCTCTCTGTTAAAAAGGGCCTCCACTTGGATATAACCTTAATGTCCCTGGAAGGATAAAATGGATAAAAGAGATGGGGTACTTATGTAGAGTGGAATATTACTCATCCAGAAATCAATGAAATAAGGCCAGTTGGAACAACTCTGGAGGAGTTACATACAATCATTCTAAGTGACATATGTCAGAAAGAAAAAGACACATATCATAAGTTGTCACTTAAAGGTGGAATCAAAAATGGCTACACATGAAATAAACTACAACACAGAAACATAGTCAAATATGTAGAAAATAGACATAAGGCTGCTAAATGGGAAAGGTGGGGAATGGTGAGGTATTATCCAGGAGGTTGAAATTAGCAAAGTTACCATTCCAAGTATCAAATTGAATAACTGACAAGGCCTACACAGTACCTCAAAGAACTGAACTCAGCTCACTCAAGTAACTGGAAAATAATACATATGACTGGTAAGCATCTGAAAAAAAATATTGTTGTTTCACAGTACATGAATCAAGTGGATGTACAGCAGCAAAAAACAGAGTTTGAAAATCAGCTGTAACCAATATAAAAATAAATTTAAAAAATATTTATAAAAACAGTGAGACAGACAAAAATTCTTACAACTTTTGTGAAGGGCTATGATGTAACATAGATAGAACACATGTAGACCCACATCAGGATGATATATAAGGCTGGAAGCTATGCACGCTAAGAGATGTTAGAGAGGCTGGGTGAGGAAATGCAGACCTTTTAAATACTGCCTGGTACCCATTCCATGGGTCCCAAATCTGCAGGTTCAAGGGAATATTCTGACAGCGAAAATATGCCTGGGAAACCGAGATGAATGTACACCGTGTGCTCAGGAAAGGTGTCTAAAATGCACCTCATTTTTGATCTGGTGCTGGGGTTCGCCATTCCAGCCGCATTACGAACAATCTCTCCACTTGGAGAATCAGCACCTTTAACCTCCTGTGTCACACAGTTTGCAATTAGTGCAGAGGATAAATGGGAAGATGGGGAACCAATGAGAGATTAGCTGTAGGGGTTTTGACAGGCACATGTCACTCGAATTTCCCATTAGGAAGAAGAATTAAACAAAGGCTCAGCCTGCCTCCTCAGAACCAGAATAGGACCGGAAGCAATCCAATGGTTTGGCGGCCAGCTCACAAAAAGCGAGTTGCAAAATGGAGCTCAGGAGCAGACAATTCAAAGACCTGCAAAGATATAAATGATAACCAACGTCCAAAAACATATTCAGGTAAGGCAACGAAGAGGATCTGAATGAGAGGCAGAATTGCAGGAAACAGATTTCAAAAGGTAGATTGTACTCCCATTTAAAGCATATGAAAAGCAGCAGAATTTCTAAAATGATGCAGTTGGGCAAAAGGGTGTATGTGTTTTTTCGTGAATATCTTCAGGAAAATAAAACACATACAGAGTTTTTGGCCAACCAAGCAAGCGGGAAATGCAAATCTGCACAACAAAGAAGTCTCAATTTCCACTGCTCACAAAGGCCATCCAAAAAATATGTACAAACCAGAAATGCAGGAGAGGCCATGGAGAACAGGGAGCCTAGTCACACTGATGGGTGGGGTATAAATATCCAAGAGCCACTCTGAAGAAGTGTATGCTGTTTCCTAAAACATCAAAAATACAAGGCCCCCGAGCAAAGGGGTTTTCAACTCATGGGCATATAACTTGGGAAGACTAAATATCAACAAGACACAGGCACCCCATAGTTTAGGGCTGCTCTGCATACAAGAAACTCAACTTCGGTACACCTAAAATATCCCAGGAAAAAGAGAAATGCCTAAAGAACTTGTGGTAATTTTGTACAGCAGAATATCACTCAGACGTGAAACCAATGTATATAAGGCCAGTAGCAGCATAATGAGTGGATTTAGGTATGATGATTCTAAGTGAAATTAGTCACACAGATAAAAGAATCTTATCATAAGATATCACTTACAAAGGGAATGTCAACATCACAGCACATGAAATGAATTAAGAAAGAGAACAGAGACTCACATTTAGAAAACAGTCTTATGCCTCCTTAAGGCGAAAGCAGAGGTGGGGTGATGCATGAAACGAGAGTTTGATATTAGAACAGGTACCATTCCATAAACCAAATACAGAAGAGACAAAATCTACACCTACCTCAGTGAACGGGACTCAAAACGCCTATTCCCCGCAGAGGAATATGTCTGAATAGTAAGAATCTTAAAAACCTATGTATTGATATGTCTCCGTATGGGAATCAAGTGTGTCTAGACCGTCATAAACATGTCAGTGAAAATCAGCTCAACCCCATTATAAAAATGAATTTCAAACACAAAACAAAAAAACAGCGAAATTCTTACACAATTCCTTCAGGGGTTCTGATGAAACCTGGAATGACCCTATCTGCAAAGACAGCTGGATGAGACATAAGGCTGGACACTTGGGACTGAGAGGACTGGTGAGATTGGGAGAGAAAATGCAGACCCTTTAAAGTAGTAATGCATGACACCATTCCATGAGTCCCAAATCTCCAGGTAGAAGGGAATATCACTACAGTTATAACATGTATGGGAAACCTAGAGAATGGACACACTGTGATGGCGAAAGGTTTCTAAAAGTCTCCAAATTTTTCCTCTCCTTGTGCTCCAGTTTGGCATTCCAACTGCCTTACTACCAATCTCCCAACTTAGGAGAGTCAGCTCCTATAACCTCCTGGTTCGCACAGTTTGCTAATTGTGCAGAGGATGAAAGGGAAGAGGGAGAACCAATCAGAGAGTAGATGTAGGCATTTGGACGGACACATGCCACTCTAAATTCCCGTCAGGAAGAAGAATTACCAAAGCCTCAGCCACCCGCAGGGAACAGTATAGCCACCCCTGGAAGCAGTACAGGTCATGAAGCAAAATTGTGTATTTGCGGTCAGCTCCCAATAATGGGATTTGAAAATTGGTGCTCAGGGGCACAGCAATTCACAACCCTGAGAGTTTTAAAGGACTACTCTCTTCAAAAAATCTGTTGAGGGAAGGCAATGAAGCGGACTTGAAAATGAGGCAGAATTGCACAAAACATATTTCAAGAGGTAAATTGGAATCACCTTTAAAGCCAGGAAAAGCATCACAACTTCGACAATGATGCACTTGGCCAAAAATGGCGTATGCCTTTTTTCCTGAATGTATTCAGGAGAAAACGCATACGACCTTTGTGGCCAATCAAGCAAGCACACAATGCAAATCCACACTACAAAGAATTGTCACTTCCCACCGGTCAAAAGGGACATCCGAAAATCTGTAAAAACCAGAAAGGCAAGAGAGAGATGAGAAGGGCATGAAGAAATGTTATCCCAAGGGTCATGGAGGATTGTGATGACAAGCGAATGGAGCATTGTGATGACAAGATTATGTAGCGTATTGCTGACAAAGGTATGGAGCATTGTGATGACAAGTTTCATGGAGCACTGTGATGACAAGCGTCACGGAGCATTGTGATTACAGGGGTCATGGAGAATTGGGATGACAAGGGTCATGGAGCATTCTGATGACAAGTGTGTGGAGTATAGTGATGACAAAGGCAAGGAGCATTGTGATGAAAAGGGCATTGAGCATTGTGATGAAAAAGGCATGGAGCCTTTCCATGAAAGGGTTCAAGGAGCATTCTGACGACAAGTGTCAGGGAGCATTGTGATGACAAGTGTATTGAGAATTGTGATGAAAAAGATGATGGAGCATTGTGACGACAAGGGCATGCAGTATTGTGAAGACAGGCGTCATGGAGCATTGTGATGACAAGTGTTATGTAAAATTGTGATCACAAGGACTTGGAGCATTGTGATGACAGAGGTCATGGAACTTTTTGATTTCAAGGAGCATGGAGCATTGTGATGACAGGGGTCTTGGAGCACTGTGATGTCAGTGGTCATGGAGCATTTTGATGAAAAGGGTCATGGAGCATTTTGATGACAGGTGTTATGGAACATTGTGATGTCTGGGGTCATCGAACATTGTGATGATAAGTGCATGTAGCATTCTTATGACAGGAGTCATGGAACATTCTGATGACAGGGTTGAGGGAGTATTGTGATGAATAGTGATGTAACATTGTGATATCAGTGGTGGGAGAGCATTTTGGTGAGAAGTGCATGGAGCATTGTGAAGACAAGGTTTATGGAGCCTTGTGATGACAACATTGTGGAACACTGTGATGAGAAGCGCATGGCACATTGTGATGACAAGGGTCACAGAGCATTGTGATGAAAAGTTCATGGAGCATTGTGGTAACAAAGGTAACAGAGCCTTGTGATGATGCAGACATGGACCATTGTGATGACAAATGTTATGAAGCATTGTGATGACTGGAATCACGGAGCATTGTGATGACAGGGGTCATGGAGCATTTTGATGACAAGGGCATGGAGCACTGTGCTGAGAATGGCATAGAGCATTGTGTTGACATGTGTCAAAGAGCATTGTGATGAAAAGTTCATGGAGCATTGTGATTAAAAAGGTCACAGAGACTGTCGAGGGCATGGACCATTGTTATGACAAAGGTCATGTAGCATTGTGATGACAGGGTCATTGAACACTGTGATTACAGGGGTGAGGGAGTATTGTGATGACTAGTGATGGAACATTGTGATATCGCTGGTGAGAGAGTATTTTGATGAGAAGTGCATGGAGCATTGAGATTACACGGTTTATGGAGCATTTCAATGACAAGGTTGTGGACCGTTGTGATGAAATGCACGTGGCACTTTGTGATAACAATGGTCATGGAGCATTGTTCTGACAAAGACATGGTGCATTGTGATGACAAGGGTCCCAGAGAATTGTGATGAAAAGTTCATGGAGCATTGTGGTTACAAAGGTCACAGAGCCTTGTGATGACGCGGGCATGGACCATTGTGATGACAAACGTTATGAAGCATTGTGATGACTGGAGTCATGGAGCATTGTGATGACAGGGGTCATGGAGCATTGTGATGACAAGGGCATGGAGCATTGTGATGACAGTGGCATGGAGCATTGGTCTGACAAGTTTCAAAAATTATTTTGATGAGAGTGGGCATGGTGCATTGTGATGACAAGGGCACGGAGCATGGTGATGAGAAGGTCATGGAGTATTGTGAAGACACGTGTCAGGGAACACTGTGATGACATATGTCATGGTCCATTGCAATGACAATGAAATGTAGCATTGTGATGCCAAATGTAATGGAGGATTGTGATGACAAATATAAAGGAGCATTGTGATGACTAGGGCTTGGAGCATTATGATGACAAGGGCCATTGAGTATTTTCATGACAAGGTCATGAAGCATTGTGATGACAAGGTCCTGGAGCACTGTGATGAGAAAACCATGGAGCCGTGTGATGACAAGTCTCATGGAGCATACTGATGAAAAGGGGCATGGAGCATTGTGATTACAGGGGTCGTGGAACCTTGTGAGGACAAGGGCATGGAGCACTGTGAGGAGAAGGCCAAGGAGCATTCTAATGACATGCATCATTGAGCTTTGTGATGACAAGGGCATGGAACATTTTGATTACAGTGGTCTTGGAGCATTGTGATGAAAAGGGCATGGATCACCTTGATGAAAAAGGCATGGAGCCTTGTCATGACAGGGTTCAAGGAGCATACAAACAACAAGTGTAAGGAGGCATTTTGATGACAAGTGTATTGAGCATTGTGATGACAAGGTCCTGGAGCATTGTGATGAGAAAATCATGGAGCCTTGTGATGACAAATCTCATAGAGCATACTGATGAAAGGAGCATGGAAAACTGGGATTACAGGGGTTTGGAACATTGTGATTACAAGGTCATGGAGCATTGTGATGTGAAGACCATGGAGACTTGTGATGACAAGTCTCATGGAGCATTCTGATGAAAAGGCATGGAGCATTGTGATTACAGGGGTCTTGGAGCATTGAGATGACTAGGGCATGGAGCATTGTGGTGAGAAGACCATGGAGCATTGTGATGACATGCGTCATGGAGCTTTGTGATGACAAGGGCATGGAGCATTGTGATTACAGGGGTCTTGGAGCATTGTGATGACGAGGGCATGGAGCATTCTGATGCATGCGTCATGGAGTTTTTGATGACAAGGGCATGGAGCATTGTGATTACAGGGATCTTGGAGCATTGTGATGAAAAGGGCATGGATCATTTTGATGAAAAAAGGCATGGAGCCTTGTCATGACAGGGTTCAAGGAGCATACTGATGACAAGTGTCAGGGAGCATTGTGATAACAAGAGTATTGAGCATTGTGATGACAAAGATCATGGAGCATTGTGATGAGAAGACCATGGATAATTGTGATGATGAGCGTCATGGGGTGTTGTGATGATAAGTGTCATGGAACATTGTGATAACAAGGGTTTGGAGCATTATGATTACAGAGGTCATTGAGAATATTGATTTCATTGTGAAGACAATAGCCTGAACCATTATGATGATGGGCATGGTGCACTGTGATGACAGGGTTCGTGGAGCATTGAGATGAAAAGGGGCATGGGGCATTGTGATTAGAAGGGTCTTGGAGCATTGTGATGCAAGGGCATGGAGCATTTTGATGAGAAGTCCATGGATCTTTCTTATGACAAGTGTCATGGAACCTTGTGATGACTAGGCCGTGGAACATTGTGATGGCAGTGGTCATGGTGCATTGTTATGAGAGGCGTAATGGAGCATTATGATGAGAAGGGCATGGAACATTGGTCTGAAATGTTTCATGTATTATTGTGATGAGAGTGGGCATGGAGCATTGTGATGACAAGGGCACGGAACACTGTGATACATGGGTCATACAGGATTGTAATGACAAGGGCATGGAGCATTGTGATGAGAAGGGCATGGAGCATTTTGATGACGAGTGTCATGGAGCTTTGTGATGACAAGGGCATGGGGCAATTTGATGAGAGGGTTCATGGAGCATTGTGATGACAATGACTTGGGGCATTGTGATGCCAAGGGACATGGAGCTTTGTGATGACAAGTCATGGAGCATTTTGATGACAAGGGCATGGTGCATTGTCATGAGAAGGGCAGGGAGCCTTTTGATGACCGGGTCATGCAGCAATTTGATAAAAATTGTAATGGAACATTTTGATGGCAGGGGTTATAGAAAATTGTGATGTCAGGAGTCTTGGAGCTTTGGGATGAAAAGGGTCATGGACCATTTTGCTGACAGGTGTTATGGAACATTGTGATGTCAGGGGTCATAGAACATTGTGATGATACTGGGATGTAGCATTGTGATGACAGGGTCATGGAACATTGTGATTACAGGGGTGAGGGAGTATTGTGATGACTAGTGATGGAACATTGTGATATCTCTGGTGAGAGAGCATTTTGATGAGAAGTGCATGGAGCATTGTGATTACAAACTTTATGGAGCATTTCAATGACAATGTTGTGGACCGTTGTGATGAAATGTGCGTGGCACTTTGTGATGACAATGATCATGGAGCATTGTTCTGACAAAGACATGGTGCATTATGATGAGAAGTGTCACAGAGAATTGTGTTGAAAAGTTCATGGAGCATTGTGGTTACAAAGGTCACAGAGCCTTGTGATGACGCAGGCATGGACCATTGTGATGACAAACGTTATGAAGCATTGTGATGACTGGAGTCACGGAGCATTGTGATGACAGGGGTCATGGAGCATTGTGATGACAAGGGCATGGAGCATTGTGATAACAGGGGCATGAAGCATTGGTCTGACAAATTTCATAGACTACTGTGATGAGTGTGGGCATGGTGCATTGTGATGACAAGGGCACGGAGAATGGTGATGAGAAGGTCATGGAGTATTGTGAAGACAGGTGTCAGGGAACACTGTGATGACATATGTCATGGTCCATTGCGATGACAATGGCATGGAGCATTGTGATGCCAAATGTAATGGAGGATTGTGATGACAAATATAATGGAGCATTGTGATGACCAGGGCTTGGAGCATTATGATGACAAGGTCCATTGAGAATTTTCATGACAAGGTCATGAAGAATTGTGATGACTAGGTCCTGGAGCATTGTGATGAGAAAACCATGGAGCCTTGTGATGACAAGTCTCATGGAGCATACTGATGAAAAGGGGCATGGATCATTGTGATTACAGGGGTCGTGGAACCTTGTGATGACAAGGGCATGGAACATTGTGATTACAGTGGTCTTGGAGCATTGTGATGAAAAGGGCATGGATCACCTTGATGAAAAATGCATGGAGCCTTGTCATGACAGGATTCAAGGAGCATACAGACAACAAGTGTCAGGGAGCATTTTGATGACAAGTGAATTGAGCATTGTGATGACAAGGTCATGGAGCATTGTGATGAGAAAACTATGGAGCCTTGTGATGACAAATCTCATGGAGCATACTGATGAAAAGGGGCATGGACCATTGGGATTACAGGGGTTTGGAACATTGTGATTACAAGGTCATGGAGCATTGTGATGAAAAGGGCATGGAGTATTGTGATGACATGCGTCATGGAGCGTTGTGATGACAAGTGTTATGGAACATTGTGATTACAATGGTTTCGAGCATTGTGATGATAGAGGTCATGGATCATTTTGATTTCAAGGAGCATGGAGCATTGTGATGACAAGGGCATGAAACAATGTGATCCCAAGGCTCACGGAGGATTGTGATTACAATGGAAATGGCGTATTGTGATGACAAGCGCATAGAGCATTATAATGAAAAGGTCATGTAGCACTTTGCTGACAAGGGCATGGAGCATTGTGATGACATGTGTCATGGAGCACTATTATGACAAGCGTCACGGAGCATTGTGAACGCAGGGGTCATGGAGCATTGGGATGACAAGGGCATGGATCATTGTGATGACAAGTTTCCTGGAACACTGGGCTGAAAATGTTCATGCAGTGTTGTGATGACAGGGGACGTGGAGCCTTGTGATGATATTGGCCATGGAGCATTGTGATGAGTAGGTCGTGGAGCAATGGGCTGAAAATGTTCATGGATTATTGTGATGACAGGGATCATGGAACATTGGGATGACAAGGGAATGGAGCATGGTGATGACAAGGTCCTGGAGCATTGTGATGTGAAGACCATGGAGACTTGTGATGACAAGTCTCATGGAGCATTCTGATGAAAAGGGGCATGGAGCATTGTGATTACAGGGGTCTTGGAGCATTGTGATGACTAGGGCATGGAGCATTTTGATGAGAAGGCCATGGAGCATTCTGATGACATATGTCATGGATCTTTGTGATGACAAGGGCATGGAGCATTGTGATTACAGGGATCTTGGAGCATTGTGATGAAAAGGGCATGGATCATTGTGATGACAAAGGCATGGAGCCTTGTCGTGACAGGGTTCAAGGAGCATACTGATGACAAGTATCAGGGAACATTGTGATAACAAGTGTATTGAGCATTGTGATGACAAAGATCATGGAGAATTGTGATGAGAAGACCATGGATAATTGTGATGATGAGCGTCATGGGGTGTTGTGATGATAAGTGTTATGGAACATTGTGTTAACAAGCGTTTGGAGCCTTATGATTACAGAGGTTATGGAGAATATTGATTTCATTGTGATGACAATAGCCTGAAGCATTATGATGATGGGCATGGTGCACTGTGATGACAGGGTTCATGGAGCATTGAGATGAAAAGGGGCATGGGGCATTGTGATTACAAGGGTCTTGGAGCATTGTGATGGCAAGGGCATGGAGCATTTTGATGAGAAGGCCATAGAACATTCTGATGACAAGTGTCATGGAACCTTGTGATGACTAGGCCGTGGAACATTGTGATGGCAGGGGTCATGGTGCATTGTTATGAGAGGCGTAATGGAGCATTATGATGAGAAGGGCATGGAACATTGGTCTGAAATGTTTCATGTATTATTGTGATGAGAGTGGGCATGGAGCATTGTGATGACAAGGGCACGGAACACTGTGATACATGGGGATGCAGGATCGTAATGACAAGGGCATGGAGCATTGTGATGAGAAGGGCATCGAGCATTGTGATGACAAGTGTCATGGAGCTTTGTGATTACAAGAGCATGGAACAATGTGATGAGAAGGTTCATGGAGCATTGTGATGACAATGACTTGGAGCCTTGTAATGCCAAGGGTCATGGAGCTTTGTGATGACAAGTCATGGTGCATTTTGATGACAAGGGCATGGTGCATTGTGATGAGAAGGGCAGGGAGCCTTTTGATGACCGAGTCATGTAGCAATTAGATAAAAAGTGTAATGGAACATTTTGATGGCAGGGGTTATAGAACATTGTGATATCAGGAGTCTTGGAGCTTTGGGATAAAAAGGGTCATGGAGCCTTTTGATGACAGGTGTTATGGAACATTGTGATGTCAGGGGTCATGGAACATTGTGATGATAAGGGGATGTAGCATTGTGATGACAGGGTCATGGAACATTTTGATTACAGGGGTGAGGGAGTATTGTGATGACTAGTGATGGAACATTGTGATATCTCTGGTGAGAGAGCATTTTGATGAGAAGTGCATGGAGCATTGTGATTACAAGGTTTATGGAGCATTTCAATGACAAGTTTGTGGACCATTGTGATGAAATGCGCGTGGCACTTTGTGATGACAATGGTCATGGAGCATTGTTCTGCCAAAGACATGGTGCATTGTGATGACAAGTGTCACAGAGAATTGTGATGAAAAGTTCATGGAGCATTGTGGTTACAAAGGTCACAGAGCCTTGTGATGACGCGGGCATGGACCATTGTGATGACAAACGTTATGAAGCATTGTGATGACTGGAGTCACGGAGCATTGTGATGACAGGGTTCATGGAGCGTTGTGATGACAAGGGCATGGAGCATTGTGATGACAGGGGCATGGAGTATTGGTCTGACAAGTTTAATAGATTATTGTGATGAGAGTGGGCATGGTGCTTTGTGATGACAAGGGCACGGAGCATGGTGATGAGAAGGTCATGGAGTATTGTGAAGACAGGTATCAGGGAACACTGTGATGACATATGTCATGGTCCATTGCGATGACAATGGCATGGAGCATTGTGATGCCAAATGTAATGGAGGATTGTGATGACAAATATAATGGAGCATTGTGATGACTAGGGCTTGGAGCATTATGATGACAAGGGCCAATGAGAATTTTCATGACATGGTCATGAAGCATTGTGATGACAAGGTCCTGGAGCATTGTGATGAGAAAACCATGGAGCCTTGTGATGACAAGTCTCATGGAGCATACTGATGAAAAGGGGCATGGAGCATTGTGATTACAGGGGTCATGGAACATTGTGAGGACAAGGGCATAGAGCACTGTGAGGGGAAGGCCAAGGAGCACTCTAATGACATGCGTCATTGACCTTTGTGATGTCAAGGGCATGGAACATTGTGATTACAGTGGTCTTGGAGCATTGTGATGAAAAGGGCATGGATCATCTTGATGAAAAAGGCATGGAGCCTTGTCATGACAGGGTTCAAGGAGCATACAGACAACTAGTGTCAGGTAGCATTTTGATGACAAGTGAATTTAGCATTGTGATTACAAGGTCCTGGAGCCTTGTGATGACAAGTCTCATGGAGCATACTGATGAAAAGGGGCATGGACAATTGGGATTACAGGGGTTTGGAACATTGTGATTACAAGGTCATGGAACATTGTGATGAAAAGGGCATGGAGTATTGTGATGACATGCGTCATGGAGAGTTGTGATGACAAGTGTTATGGAACATTGTGATTACAAGGGTTTGGAGCATTGTGATGAGAGAGGTCATGGATCATTTTGATTTCAAGGAGCATGGAGCATTGTGATGACAAGGGCATGAAACAATGTGATCCCAAGGCTCACGGAGTATTGTGACGACAATGGAAATGGAGTATTGTGATGACAAGCACATAGAGCATTGTTATGAAAAGGTCATGTAGCATTTTGCTGAAAAAGTCATGGAGCATTGTGATGACATGTGTCATGGAGCACTATTATGACAAGCGTCACGGAGCATTGTGAATGCATGGGTCATGGATCATTGGGATGAGAAGGGCATGGATCATTGTGATGACAAGTTTCCTGGAGAACTGGGCTGAAAATGTTCATGGAGTGTTGTGATGAGAAGGCCACGGAGCATTCTGATGACATGCGTCATTGAGCTTTGTGATGACAAGGGCATGGAGCATTGTGATTACAGGGATCTTGGAGCATTGTGATTAAAAGGGCATGGATCATTGTGATGAAAAAGGCATGGATCCTTGTCATGACAGGGTTCCAGGAGCATACTGATGACAAGTGTCAGGGAGCATTGTGATAACAAGTGTATTGAGCATTGTGATGACAAAGATCATGGAGCATTGTGATGAGAAGACCATGGATAATTGTGATGATGAGTGTCATGGGGTGTTGTGATGATAAGTGTTATGGAATATTGTGATAACAAGGGTTCGGAGCATTATGATTACAGAGGTCATGGAGAATATTGATTTCATTGTGATGACAATAGCCTGAAGCATTATGATGATGGGCATGGTGCACTGTGATGACAGGGTTCATGGAGCATTGAGATGAAAAGGGGCATGGGGCATTGTGATTACAAGGGTCTTGGAGCATTGTGATGACAAGGGCATGGAGCATTTTGATGAGAAATCCATGGAACATTCTGATGACAAGTGTCATGGAACCTTGTGATGACTACGCCGTGGAACATTGTGATGGCAGGGGTCAAGGTGCATTCTTATGGCAGGCGTAATGGAGCATTATGATGAGAAGGGCATGGAACATTGGTCTGAAATGTTTCATGTATTACTGTGATGAGAGTGTGCATGGAGCATTGTGATGACAAGGGCAGGGAACACTGTGATACATGTGTCATGCAGGATTGTAAGGACAAGGGCATGGAGCATTGTGATGAGAAGGGCATCTAGCATTGTGATGACAAAGGCATGGTGCATTGTGATGAGAAGGGCAGGGAGACTTTTGATCACCGGATCATGAAGCAATTTGATAAAATGTTTAATGGAACATTTTGATGGCAGGGGTTATAGAACATTGTGATGTCAGGAGTCATGGAGCTTTGGAATGAAAAGGGTCATGGAGCATTTTGATGACAGGTGTTATGGAACATTGTGATGTCAGGTGTCATGGAACATTGTGATGATAAGGGGATGTAGCATTGTTATGACAGGGTCATGGAACATTGTGATTACAGGGGTGAGGGAGTATTGTGATGACTAGAGATGGAACATTGTGATATCTCTGGTGAGAGAGCATTTTGATGAGAAGTGCATGGAGCATTGTGATTACAAGGTTTATGGAGCATTTCAATGACAAGGTTGTGGACCGTTGTGATGAAATGCTTGTGGCACTTTGTGATGACAAGGGTCAAGGAGCATTGTTCTGACAAAGACAAGGTGCATTGTGATGACAAGGGTCACAGAGAATTGTGATGAAAAGTTCATGGAGCATTGTGGTTACAAAGGTCACAGAGCCTTGTGATGACACGGGCAAGGACCATTGTGATGACAAACGTTATTAATCATTGTGATGACGGGAGTCATGGAGCATTGTGATGACAAGGGCATGGAGCATTGTGATGACAGGGGCATGGAGCATTGGTCTGACAAGTTTCATAGATTATTGTGATGAGAGTGGGCATGGTGCATTGTGATGACAAGGGCACGGAGCATTGTGATGAGAAGGTCATGGAGTATTGTGAAGAAAGGTGTCAGGGAACACTGTGATGACATATGTAATGGTCCATTGCGATGACAATGGCATGGAGCATTGTGATGCCAAATGTAATGGAGGATTGTGATGACAAATATAATGGAGCATTTTGATGAGTAGGGCTTGGAGCATTATGATGACAAGGGCCATTGAGAATTTTCATGACAAGGTCATGAAGCATTGTGATGACAAGGTCCTGGAGCACTGTGATGAGAAAACCATGGAGCCGTGTGATGACAAGTCTCATTGAGCATACTGATGAAAAGGGGCATGGAGCATTGTGATTACAGGGGTCGTGGAAAATTGTGAGGACAAGGGCATGGAGCACTGTGAAGAGAAGGCCAAGGAGCATTCTAATGACATGTGTCATTGAGCTTTGTGATGACAAGGACATGGAACATTGTGATTACAGTGGTCTTGGAGCATTGTGATGAAAAGGGCATGGATCACCTTGATGAAAAAGGCATGGAGCCTTGTCATGACAGGGTTTAAGGAGCATACAGACACCAAGTTTCAGGGAGCATTTTGATGACAATTGTATTGAGCATTGTGATGACAAGGTCCTGGAGCATTGTGATGAGAAAACTATGGAGCCTTGTGATGACAAATCTCATGGAGCATACTGATGAAAAGGGGCATGGAGCATTGTGAGGAGAAGACCAAGGATCATTCTGATGGCATGCATTATTGAGCTTTGTGATGACAAGGGCATGGAGCATTGTGATGACAAGTGTCATGGAGCATTGTGATGACAACGGCCATTGAAAATTTTGATGAAAAGTTCGTGAAGCATTGTGATGACAAAGGCATGGAGCTTGCTATGACAAGGGTCATGGGGCACTGCGATGATATGTGCATGGAGAATTGTGATGACAAAAGCATGTAACATTGTGATGAGAACTGTCATGGAGCATTGTGATGACAAGCACGTGAAGAATTGTGATGACAAGGGACATGGAGCATTGTGATGACAGGTGTCATGGAGCATTGTGATGACAGGGGTCATGGATAATTATGATGACAAGGGGCATGGAGCATTCTGATGACAAGCTTGTGGAGTATTGTGCTGACAATTCATGTAACACTGTGATGAGAAGTGTCATGGAACATAGTGATGCCAAGGACGTGGAGAATTTTGATGACAGGGAACATGGAGCATTGTGATGACCAGGACATGGAGCATTGTGATGGCAAGACCGTGGAGCATTGTGATGAGAAGACCATGGATAATTGTGATGACGAGCATCATGGAGCACTGTAATGACAAGGGTTATGGAGCATTGTGATGTCAGGGGACATGGAGCCTTTTGATGAAAAGGGTCATGGAGCATTTTGATGACATGGCTTATAGAACATTGTGATGCCATAGCTCATTGAACATTGTGATGATAAGTGCATATAGCACTGTGATGACAAAGTCATGGCACATTGTGTTTACAGAGATGAAGGAGTATTGTGATGAATAGTGATGTAACATTGTGATATCAGTGGTGAGAGAGCATATTGATGACAAGTTCATGGAGCATTGCGATGACAAGTTTAATGGAGCATTGTGATGACAAGATTGTGGAGCACTGTGATGACAAGCGCATGGTTCATTGTGATGAAATGTGTGATGGAGCATTGTGCTGACAAGCACATGGAGCATTGTGATGACAACGGTCATGGAGCATTGTGCTGAGAAAGGCATAGAGCATTGCGATGACAAGGGTCAAAGAGCATTGTGATGAAAATTTCATGGAGCACTAAGGTTAAAAATGTCCCAGAGACTGTTGATGACGAGGGCATGGACCACTGTGTTGACAAAGGTCATGAAGAATTGTGATGACTGGAGTCAATGAGCCTTGTGATGACATGGGTCATGGAGCATTGTGATAAAAAGGGCATGGAGCATTGTGATGACTAGGGCATGGAGCATTGGTCTAATAATTTTCATGGATTATTTCAATGACAGTTGGAATGCCACATTGTGATGACAAGGGCATGGAGCATTGTGATGACCAGGTCATGCAGTATTGTGAAGACAGGTGTCAGGGAGCATTGTGATGACATATGTAATGGCCCATTGTGATGACAAGGGCATGGAGCATTGTGATGCCAAGTGTCATGGAGGATTCTGATGACAAAGGTAATGGAGCATTGTGATGACAATGGCTTGGAGCATTCTGATGACAAGGGTCAGGGAGCATTGTGCTGGCAAGTGCATGGAGAATTGTGATGACACGAGTCATGGAGCATTTTGATGACAAGCTTGTGGAGTATTTCGATGACAATGGCATGGAGCATTGTGATGAAAACGGCATGGGGCATTGTGATGAAAAATGCATGGAGCCTTTTTGTGACCGGGTTCAAGGAGCATTCTGATGACAAGAGTAGGAGGATTGTGATGGCAAGTGTCATGGAGCATTGGGCTGAAAATGTTCATTGAGTATTTTGATGATTGGGGTCATGGAGCATTGTGATGAGTAGGGAATGGAGCATTGTGATGACAAGAATCCTGGATCACTGTGTTGTCAGGGGTCATGGAGTGTTGTGATGACAGTGTTCCTGGACCATTGTGATGATACTGTTCATGGAGCGTTGTGATGAGAAGGTCATGGAGCATTGGGCTGAAAATATTCATGGAGTATTGTGATGACAGGGGTCATGGAACATTGTGATGACAAGGAAATGTAGCATTGTGATTAGAAGACCATGGAGACTTGTGATGACAAGTCTCATGGAGCATTCTGATGAAAAGGGTCATGGAGCATTGTGATTACAGGTGTCTTGGAACATTGTTATGACAAGGGCTTGGAGCATTGTGAAGAAAAGGCCATGGAGCATTCTGATGACAAGCGTAAATGGAGCATTGTGATGACAAGGGCATGGAGCATTGGTCTAAGAAGTTTCACGGATGATTGCGATGACAGTTGGAAGGGCGCATTGTGATGACAAGGGCATGGAGCATTGTGATCACCAGGCCATGCCATATTGTGAAGACAGGTGTCTGGGAGCACTGTGATGACATATGTAATGACCCATTGTGATGACAATGGCATGGAGAATTGTGATGACAAGGTTTATGCAGCATTGTGATGACAAGATTGTGGAGCACTGTGATGACAAGCACATGGTGCATTGAGATGACATATGTCATGGAGCATTGTGCTGACAAGCGCATGGAGAATTGTGATGACAAGGGCCATGGAGCACTGTGCTGAGAAAGGCATAGAGCATTGTGATGACATGGGTCAAAGAGCATTATGATGAAAAGTTCATTGAGCATTGTGGTTAAAAAGGTTACAGAGACTCTTGATGACGAGGGCCTGTACCATTGTGATGACAAAGGTCATGAACCACTGTGATGACTGGAGTCACGGAGCATTGTGAAGACAGGGGACATGGAGCATTGTTATGACAGAGGTTATGGAGAATTTTGATTTCATCGTGCTGACAATAGCCGGAAGCATGATGATGATGGGCATGATGCATTGTGATGACAGGGTTCATGGAGCACTGAGATGAAAAGGGCCATGTAGAATTGTGATTACAGGGGTCTTGGAGCATTGTTATGACAAGGGCATTGAGCATTTTGATGAGAAGTCCATGGAACATTCTGATGACATGTGTCATGGAGCTTTGTGATGACAAGGGCATGGAGCATTGTGATGACAGGAGCATGGAGCATTGGTCTGACAAGTTTCATAGTTTATTGTGATGAGAGTGGGCATGGTGCATTGTGATGACAAAGGCACGGCGCATGGTGATGAGAAGGTCATGGAGTACTGTGAATACAGGTGTCAGGGAACACTGTGATGACATATGTCATGGTCCATTGCAATGACAATGGCATGGAGCATTGTGATGCCAAATGTAATGGAGGATTGTGATGACAAATATAATGGAGCATTGTTATGACTAGGGCTTGGAGCATTATGATGACAAGGTCCATTGAGAATTTTCATGACAAAGTCATGAAGCATTGTGATGACAAGGTCCTGGAGAATTGTGATGAGAAAACCATGGAGCCTTGTGATGACAAGTCTCATGGAGCATACTGATGAAAAGGGGCATGGAGCATTGTGATTACAGGGGTCGTGGAACATTGTGAGGACAAGGGCATGGAGCACTGTGAGGAGAAGGCAAAAGAGCATTCTAATGACATGTGTCATTGAGCTTTGTGATGACAAGGGCATGGAGCATTGTGATTACAGTGGTCTTGGAGAATTGTGATGAAAGGGCATGGATCACCTTGATGAAAAAGGCATGGAGCCTTGTCATGACAGGATTCAAGGAGCATACAGACAACAAGTGTCAGGGAGCATTTTGATGACAAGTGTATTGAGCATTGTGATGAAAAGGTCTTGGAGCACTGTGATGAAAAATCTATGGAGCCTTGTGATGACAAATCTCATGGAGCATAATGATGAAAAGGGGCATGGACCATTGGGTTTACAGGGGTTTGGAACATTGTGATTACAAGGTCATGGAGCATTTTGATGAAAAGGGCATGGAGTATTGTGATGACATGCGTCATGGAGCATTGTGATGACAAGTGTTATGGAACATTGTGGTTACAAGGGTTTGGAGCATTGTGATGATAGAGGTCATGGATCATTTTGATTTCAAGGAGCATGGAGCATTGTGATGACAAGGGCATGAAACAATGTGATCCCAAGGCTCACGGAGGAATGTGATGACAATGGAAATGGCGTATTGTGATGACAAGCGCACAGAGCATTGTAATGAAAAGGTCATGTAGCATTTTGCTGACAAAGGCATGGAGCATTGTGAGGACATGTGTCATGGAGCACTATTATGACAAGCGTCACTGAGCATTGTGAATGCAGGGGTCATGGAGCATTGTGATGACAAATGCATGGATCATTGTGATGACATGTTTCCTGGAGCACTGGGCTGAAAATATTCATGGAGTGTTGTGATGACAGGGGACGTGGAGCCTTGTGATGATATTAGCCATGGAGCATTGTGATGAGTAGGTCGTGGAGCAATGGGCTGAAAATGTTCATGGATTATTGTGATGACAGGGATCATGGAACATTGGGATGACAAGGGAATGGAGCATGGTGATGACAAGGTCCTGGAGCATTGTGATGTGAAGACCATGGAGACTTGTGATGACAAGTCTCATGGAGCATTCTGATGAAAAGGGACATGGAGCATTGTGATTACAGGGGTCTTGGAGCATTGTGATGACTAGGGCATGGAGCATTTTGATGAGAAGGCCATGGAGCATTCTGATGACATGTGTCATGGAGCTTTGTGATGACAAGGGCATGGAGCATTGTGATTACAGGGATCTTGGAGCATTGTGATGAAAAGGGCTTGGATCATTGTGATGACAAAGGCATGGAGCCTTGTCGTGACAGGGTTCAAGGAGCATACTGATGACAAGTGTCCGGGAGCATTGTGATAACAAGTGTATTGAGCATTGTGATGACAAAGATCATGGAGCATTGTGATGAGAAAACGATGGATAATTGTGATGATGAGCTTCATGGGGTGTTGTGATGATAAGTGTTATGGAACATTGTGATAACAAGGGTTTAGAGCATTATGATTACAGAGGTCATGGAGAATATTGATTTCATTGTGATGACAATAGCCTGAAGCATTATGATGATGGGCAAGGTGCACTGTGATGACAGGGTTCATGGAGCATTGAGATGAAAAGGGGAATGGGGCATTGTGATTACAAGAGTCTTGGAGCATTGTGATGCCAAGGGCATGGAGCATTTTGATGAGAAGGCCATGGAACATTCTGATGACAAGTGTCATGGAAACTTGTGATGACTAGGCCGTGGAACATTGTGATGGCAGGGGTCATGGTGCATTGTTATGGCAGGCGTAATGGAGCATTATGATGAGAAGGGCATGGAACATTGGTCTGAAATGTTTCATGTATTATTGTGATGTGAGTGGGCATGGAGCATTGTGATGACAAGTGCACGGAACACTGTGATACATGGGTTATGCAGGATCGTAATGACAAGGGCATGGAGCATTGTGATGAGAAGGACATCGAGCATTGTGATGACAAGTGTCATGGAGCTTTGTGATTACAAGAGCATGGAGCAAAGTGATGAGAGGGTTCATGGAGCATTGTGATGACAATGACTTGGAGCCTTGTGATGCCAAGGGTCATGGAGCTTTGTGATGACAAGTCATGGAGCATTTTGATGACAAGGGAATGGTGCATTGTGATGAGAAGGGCAGGAGACTTTTGATGACCGGGTCATGTAGCAATTTGATAAAAAGTGTAATGGAACCTTTTGATGGCATGGGTTATAGAACATTGTGATGTCAGGAGTCTTGGAGCTTTGGGATAAAAAGGGTCATGGAGCATTTTGATGACAGGTGTTATGGAACATTGTGATGTCAGGGGTCATGGAACATTGTGATGATAAGGGGATGTAGCATTGTGATGACAGGATCATGGAACCTTGTGATTACAGGGGTGAGGGAGTATTGTGATGACTAGTGATGGAACATTGTGATATCTCTGGTGAGAGAGCATTTTGATGAGAAGTGCATGGAGCATTGTGATTACAAGGTTTATGGAGCATTTCAATGACAAGGTTGTGGACAGTTGTGATGAAATGCGCGTGGCACTTTGTGATGACAGTGGTCATGGAGCATTGTTCTGCCAAAGACATGGTGCATTGTGATGACAAGGGTCACAGAGAATTGTGATGAAAAGTTCATGGAGCATTGTGGTTACAAAGGTCACAGAGCCTTGTGATGACGCGGGCATGGACCATTGTGATGATAAACGTTTGAAGCATTGTGATGAATGAAGTCACGGAGCATTGTGATGACAGGGTTCATGGAGCGTTGTGATGACAAGGGCATGGAGCATTGTGATGACAGGGGCATGGAGTATTGGTCTGACAAGTTTAATAGATTATTGTGATGAGAGTGGGCATGGTGCATTGTGATGACAAGGGCACGGAGCATGGTGATGAGAACGTCATGGAGTATTGTGAAGACAGGTGTCAGGGAACACTGTGATGACATATGTCATGGTCCATTGCGATGACAATGGCATGGAACATTGTGATGTCAAATGTAATGGAGGATTGTGATGACAAATATAATGGAGCATTGTGATGACTAGGGCTTGGAGCATTATGATGAAAAGGGCCATTGAGAATTTTCATGACAAGGTCATGAAGCATTGTGATGACAAGGTCCTGGAGCATTGTGATGAGAAAACCATGGAGCCTTGTGATGACAAGTCTCATGGAGCATACTGATGAAAAGGGGCATGGAGCATTGTGATTACAGGGGTCGTGGAACATTGTGAGGACAAGGGCATGGAGCACTGTGAGGAGAAGGCCAAGGAGCATTCTAATGACATGCGTCATTGAGCTTTGTGATGACAAGGGCATGGAACATTGTGATTACAGTTGTCTTGGAGCATTGTGATGAAAAGGGCATGGATCACCTTGATGAAAAAGGCATGGAGCCTTGTCATGACAGGGTTCAAGGAGCATACAGACAACTAGTGTCAGGGAGCATTTTGATGACAAGTGTATTGAGCATTGTGATGACAAGGTCCTGGAGCATTGTGATGAGAAAACCATGGAGCCTTGTGATGACAAATCTCATGGAGCATACTGATGAAAAGGGGCATGGACCATTGGGATTACAGGGGTTTGGAACATTGTGATTACAAGGTCATGGAGCATTTTGATGAAAAGGGCATGGAGTATTGTGATGACATGCGTCATGGAGCCTTGTGATGACAAGTGTTATGGAACATTGTGATTACAAGGGTTTGGAGCATTGTGATGATAGAGGTCATGGATCATTTTGATTTCAAGGAGCATGGAGCATTGTGATGACAAGGGCATGAAACAATGTGATCCCAAGGCACACGGAGGATTGTGATGACAATGGAAATGGAGTATTGTGATGACAAGCACATAGAGCATTGTTATGAAAAGGTCATGTAGCATTTTGCTGACGAAGGCATGGAGCATTGTGATGACATGTGTCATGGAGCACTATTCTGACAAGCTTCACGGAGCATTGTGAATGCAGGGGTCATGGAGCATTGGGTTGACAAGGGCATGGAACATTGTGATGACAAGTTTCCTGGAGCACTGGGCTGAAAATGTTCATGGAGTGTTGTGATGACGTGGGTCATGGAGCCTTGTTATGATATTGGCCATGGAGCATTGTGATGAGTAGTTCGTGGAGCAATGGGCTGAAAATGTTCATGGATTATTGTGATGACAGGGATCATGGAACATTGGGATGAGAAGGGAATGGAGCATGGTGATGACAAGGTCCTGGAGCATTGTGATGTGAAGACCATGGAGACTTGTGATGAAAAGTCTCATGGAACATTCTGATGAAAAGGGGCATGGAGCATTGTGATTACAGGGGTCTTGGAGCATTGTGATGACTAGGGCATGGAGCATTGTGATGAGAAGGCCATGGAGCATTCTGATGACATGCGTCATGGAGCTTTGTGATGACAAGTCATGGAGCATTGAGATTACAGGGATCTTGGAGCATTGTGATGAAAATGGCATGGATCATTGTGATGAAAAAGGCATGGAGCCTTGTCATGACAGGGTTCCAGGAGCATACTGATGACAAGTGTCAGGGAGCATTGTGATAACAAGTGTATTGAGCATTGTGATGACAAAGATCATGGAGCATTGTGATGAGAAGACCATGGATAATTGTGATGATGAGCGTCATGGGGTGTTGTGATGATAAGTGTTATGGAATATTGTGATAACAAGGGTTTGGAGCATTATGATTACAGAGGTCATGGAGAATATTGAATTCATTGTGATGACAATAGCCTGAAGCATTATGATGATGGGCATGGTGCACTGTGATGACAGGGTTCATGGAGCATTGAGATGAAAAGGGGCATGGGGCATTGTGATTACAAGGGTCTTGGAGCATTGTGATGACAAGGGCATGGAGCATTTTGATGAGAATGCCATGGAACATTCTGATGACAAGTGTCATGGAACCTTGTGATGACTAGGCCGTGGAACATTGTGATGGCAGGTGTCATGGTGCATTGTTATGGCAGGCGTAATTGAGCATTATGATGAGAAGGGCATTGGTCATTTGTCTGAAATGTTTCATGTATTATTGTGATGAGAGTGGGCATGGAGCATTGTGATGACAAGGGCAGGGAACACTGTGATACATGGGTCATGCAGGATTGTAATGACAATGGCATGGAGCATTGTGATGAGAAGGGCATCGAGCATTGTGATGACAAGTGTCATGGAGCTTTGTGATTACAAGAGCATGGAGCAGTGTGATGAGAGGGTTCATGGAACATTGTGATGACAATTACTTGGAGCATTGTGATACCAAGGGTCATGGAGTTTTGTGATGAAAAGTTATGGAGCATTTTGATGACAAGGGCATGGTGCATTGTGATGAGAAGGGCAGGGAGCCTTTTGATGACCGGGTCATGAAGCAATTTGATAAAATGTGTAATGGAACATTTTGATGGCAGGGGTTATAGAACATTGTGATGTCAGGAGTCTTGGAGCTTTTGGAAGAAAACGGTCATGGAGCATTTTGATGACAGGTGTTTTGGAACATTGTGATGTCAGGGGTCATGGAACACTGTAATGATCAGGGCATGTAGCATTGTGATGACAGGGTCATGGAACATTGTGATTACAGGGGTGAGGGAGTATTGTGATGACTAGTGATGGAAAATTGTGATATCTCTGGTAAGAGAGCATTTTGATGAGAAGTGCATGGAGCATTGTGATTACAAGGTTTATGGAGAATTTCAATGACAAGGTTGTGGACCGTTGTGATGAAATGCGCGTGGCACTTTGTGAGGACAAGGGTCAAGGACCATTGTTCTGACAAAGACATGGTGCATTGTGATGACAAGGGTCACAGAGAATTGTGATGAAAAGTTCATGGAGCATTGTGGTTACAAAGGCCACAGAGCCTTGTGATGACACGGGCAAGGACCATTGTGATGACAAACGTTATTAATCATTGTGATGACGGGAGTCATGGAGCATTGTGATGACAAGGGCATGGAACATTGATATGGCAGGGGTCATGGAGCATTGTCATGACAGGGGTAATGGAGCATTGTGATGGCAAGGGCATGGAGCATTGTGATGAGAAGGGCATCGAGCATTGTGATGACAAGTGTCCTGGAGCTTTGTGATGACAAAGGCATGGAGAAATGTGATGAGAGGGTTCATGGAGAATTGTGATGGCAATGTCATGGAGCATTGTGATGCCAAGTATCATGGAGATTTGTGATGACAAAGGTCATGGAACTTTTTTATGACAAGGGCGTGGTTCATTGTGATGAGAAAGGCAGGGAGCATTTTGATGACAGTGTCATGCAGCAATTTGATGAAAAGTATAATGGAACATTTTGATGACAGGGGTTATAGAACATTGTGATGTCAGTGGTCATGGAGCTTTGGGATGAAAAGGGTCATGGAGCATTTTGATGACAGGGGTTATGGAACATTGTGATGTCAGGGGTCATGGAACACTGTGATGACAAGGGCATGGAGCATTGTGAGGAGAAGGCCAAGGAGCATTCTAATGACATGCGTCATTGAGCTTTGTGACGACAAGGGCATGGAGCATTGGGTTTACAGGTGTCTTGGAGCACTGTGATGAATAGGGCATGGAACATTGTGAGGAAAATGTCATAGAGCCTTTTCATGACAAGGTTCAAGGAGCATACAGACAACAAGTGTCAGGGTGCATTTTGATAACAAGTGTATTGAGCATTGTGATGACAAAAGTCATGGAGCATTGTGATGATAAGACCATGGAGACTTGTGATGACGAGCGTTATGCGGCATTGTGATGAAAAGTGTTATGGAATATTGTGATCACAAGGGTTTGGAGCATTGTTATGACAGAGGTCATGGAATATTTGGATTTCATTGTGATGACAATAGCATGAAGCATTATGATGATGGGCATGGTGCATTGTGATGACAGGGTTCATGGATCATTGAGATGAAATGGGGCATGGAGCATTGTGATTACAGTGGTCTTGGAGCATTGTGATGAGAAGGGTCATGGAGCCTTGTGATTACAAGGCCGTGGAACATCGTGATGGCAGGGTTCATGGAGCATTGTTATGACAGGGGTAATGGATCATTCTGATGGCAAGGGCCTGAAGCATTGTGATGAGAAGGCCATGGAGCATTCTGATGACATGTGTCATGGAGCTTTGTGATGACAAGGGCATGGAGCAATGTGATGAGAGCGTTCATGGAACATTGTGATGACAATGTCATGGAGCATTGTGATGCCAAGTGTCATGGATCTTTGTGATGACAAAGGTCATGGAGCATTTTGATTTCAAGGGCATTGTGCATTGTGTTGAGTAGGTCTGGGAGCATTGTGATGACAGGTTCATGGAGCAATTTGATGAAAAATGGCATAAAGCATTTTGATGACACTGATTATGGATCATTGTGATGTAAGGTGTCATCAAACATTGTGATGATAAGTGCATGTAGCATTGTGATGACAGGAGTCAACGAACATTGTGATGACAGGGGTGAGGGAGCAATGTGACGAATAGTGATGTAACATTGTGATATCAGTGGTGAGACAGCATTTAGTTGAGAAGAGCATGGAGCATTTTCATGACAAGGTTTATGGAGCATTGTGATGACAAGATTGTGGAGCACTGTGATGACAAGCGCATGGTGCATTGTGATGACATGTTTCTTGGAGCATTATCCTGAATAGCACATGGAGCATTGTGATGACAAGCGTAATGGAGCATTGTGCTTAGAAAGGCCTAGAGCATTGTGATGACAAGGGTCAAAAAGCATTGTGATGAAAAGTTCATGGAGTATTGTGCTTAAAATGGTCACAGAGACTGTTGATGATGAGGGCATGGACCATTGTTATGACAAAGGTCATGGAGCATTGTGATTACTGGAGTCACGGAGCATTGTGATGACTGGGGTCATGGAGCATTTTGATAACAATGGCATGGAGCATTGTGATGAGAAGGGCATGTAACTTTGGTCTAAAATGTGTCATGGATTATTGCGATGACATTTGGAATGGCGCATTGTGTTGACAAGGGCATGGAGCATTGTGATGACCAGGTCATGCGTTATTGTGAAGACAGGTGTCAGGGAGCATTGTGATGACATATGTAATAACCCATTGTGATGACAATGGCAGGGATCACTGTGATGCCAACTGTCATGGAGGATTCTGATGACAAAGGTAATGGAGCATTGTGATGACAATGGCTTGGAGCATTGTGATGACAAGGGTCAGGGAGCATTCTGATGACAAGCTTGTGGAGTAGTTTGATGACAATGGCATGGAGCATTGTGATGAAAACGGCATGGGGCATTGTGATGAAAAAGGCATGGAGCCTTTTCGTGACATTGTTCAAGGAGCATTCTGACAAGTGTCAGGGAGCATTGTGATGACAAGTGTATTGAGAATTGTGATGACAAATGTCATGGAGCATGGTGATGAAAAGGGCATGGAGTATTGTGATGACAGGCATCATGGATCGTTGTGATGACAAGTGTTATGGAACATTGTGATCACAAGGGTTTGGAGCATTGTGATGACACAGGTCATGGATCATTTTGATTTTAAGGAGCATGGAGCATTGTGATGTCTAGGACATGAAACATGTGATCCCACGGTTCGTGGAGGATTGTGATGACAATGGTAATGGAATATTGTGATGACAAGCGCATAGAGCATTGTAATGACAACGTCATGTAGCATTTTGCTGACAAAGGCATGGAGCATTGTGATGACAGGTGTCATGGAGCACTGTGATGACAAGCATCACGGAGCATTGTGATTAGAGGGTTCATGGATCATTGGGATGACAAGGGCATGGATCATTGTGATGACAAGGGTCATGGATCATAGGGCTGAAAATGTTCATGGAGTATTGTGATGAGAGGAGTCATGGAGCATTGTGATGTCTAGGGAAATGAACACTGTGATGACAAGAGTCTCGGATCATTGTGTTGTCAGGTGTCATGGAGTTTTGTGATGACAGTGGTCATGGAGCATTGTGATGATATTGGTCATGGAGCATTGTGATGAGAAAGTTATGGAACACTGGGCTGAAAATGTTCATGGAGTATTGTGAAGACAGGGGTCATGGAGCATTGTAATGACAAGGGAATGGAGCATAGTGATGACAAGGTCCTGGAGCATTGTGATGAGAAGAACATGGAGACTTGTGATAACAATTCTCATGGAGCATTCTGATGAAAAGGGGCATGGAGCATTGTGATTACAGGGGTCTTGGAGCATGGTGAAAACAAGGGCTTGAAAGCACAGGAAGAGGGTCTCATCACTGACAATGATGCACCTGGCCAAAAACTGCCTATGTGTTTTCTCCTGAATATATTCAGGAGAAGATGCATACGCCCTTTTTGGCCAAGCAAGGAAGTGGGCAATGCAAATCTGCACTACACAGATATATCTCTTCCCACCTGTCAAAAGGGATATCCACAAAATGTGTAAAAACCAGAAAGGCAAGACAGGCCCTGGAGAACAGGGAGCCTTGTTATGCTGGTGGGCGGGATGTAAATTCCCAACTGCCACTCTGGAGGAGTGCATTGTGTTCCCTAAAATAATTAAAGAACAGAGCTACAGAGCCAAGGGAGCTTCCAGTGTAGGGAATATACCTTGGGAAAACTGAAAATCAATAAGACACAGGCACCCAAAAATTTACGGCTGCACCGCTTACAAGAACCTCAACTTGTGTCCACCTTAAATTTCCCGGGAAAGATAAAAATTGTTCAAAAATTTGTAGTATTTATGTCCAATGGATTTTCCCTCAACCATGAAATCAATGTCATAAGACCAGTAGCAGCAAAATGAGAGGATTCAGGTACGATGATTCTAACAGAAATAAGTCACACAGAAAAAGAAACTTATCATAAGATATCATTTAGGAAGATATTGTAAACATGGCTACAATTGAACTGTGTTAGGGAAGAGAACAGAGTCTCACATTTAGAAAACTCTCTTATGCCTGCTTAAGGGGGAAGGAGAGGTGGGGTGATGCATAAAATCAGAGTTTGATATAAGCACAGGTACCATTCCTAAAACCAACTATGGAATAGACAAGACCTAGACCTTCCTCAGTGAAAGGGACTCAAAATCCCATATTTCCCGCAGAGGAATATATCGGACTAGTAAGAATCTTAAAACCTATGCATTGATATGTCTGTGTAAGGGAATCAAGTGTGTCTACACTGGCATAAACATGGCAGCGAGAATCAGCTGAAACCCACTATAAAAAGGAATTTCAAAAACAACAAAAAAACAAGGAAATTTTTTACAATTCCTTCAGTGTCTCTGATGAAACCTGGAATGACCCTGTCTACAACGACAGTTGGATGTGCCATAAAGCTGGACACTTGGGACTGAGAGAATGGGTGAGATTGGGTGAGCAAATGCAGGCCCTTTAAAGCAATAATGCATGGCACCCATTCCATGAGTCCCAACTCTCCAGATTGAAGGGAATATTATTACAGCTATAACATGTAAGGGAAACCTAGAGAATGGACACACTGTGAATACGAAAGGTTTCTAAAACTCAACGAATAGTCCCTCTCCTGGTGCTCCGCTTTGACTTTCCAACTGCTTTACTATCAATCTCCCAAATTGGAGAGACAGCCCCTTTAACCTCCTGGTTCCCACAGGTTGCCAATTTGGCAGAGGATGGAAGGGAAGAGGGAGAACCAATGAGAGAGTAGCTGTTGGGCATTTGGACGGGAACATGTCACTCTAATTTCCCGGCAGGGAGAAGAATTAAGCAAAGTCTCAGCCACCCACCGGGAACCAGTATAGGTCCTGAACCAAAATTTGGGAAATGCGTTCAGCTCACAAAAAACGAATTGAAAAATGGAGCTCTGGGGCACAGCAAATCAAAAACTGGCGAAGTATTAAAGGAGAACTAATGTCCACAAATCAGTTGAGGGAAGGCAACGAGGCGGACTTGAAATCGGGGCAGAATAGCAGGAAACAGATTTCAAGAGGTACGTTGGAATCACCTGTAAAGCACAGGAAGAGGGGCACAACTTCGACAAGGATGCAGTTGGCCAAAAAGGGCATATGCGTTTTCTCCTGAATATATTCAGGAGAAAACGCATACGCCCTTTTTGGCCAAGCAAGCAAGCGGGCAATGCAAATCTGCACTACAAAGAAGTATCAATTCCCACCGGTCAAATGTGATATCGACAAAATGTGTAAAAACCAAAAAGGCAAGACAGGCTCTGGAGAAAAGGGAGCCTTTTATGCTGATGGGTTGGATGTAAATTGACAACTACCTCACTGGAGGAGTGCATTGTGTTCCCAAAACAAGTAAACAACAGAGCTACAGAGCCAAGGGCACTTTCAGTCTAGGGAATATACCTTGGGAAAACTGAAAATCAATAAGACACAGCCACCCCAAAATTTAGGGCTGCACTGCTTAGAAAAACCACAGCTTGGGTACACCTTAAATATCCCAGTAAACATAAAAATGGTTCAAAAAATTGTGGTACTTACGTCCGATGAAATATCCCTCAGCATGAAATCAATGTCATAAGACCAGTAGCAGCAAAGTGAGTGGATTCAGGTACGATGATTCTAAGTGAAATAAGTCACACAGAAAAAGAAACTTATCATAAGATATCACTTATGAAGATCCTGTAAACATGGCTACACATGAAATGAGGAAAGAGAACAGAATCTCACATTTAGAAAACACTCTTATGCCTACTTAAGGGGGAAGGAAATGTGGTGTGATGCATAAAACTAGAGTTTGATATAAACACAGGTATCATTCCAAAAACGATCTATGGAATAGAGAAGTCCTACACCTTCCTCAGTGAAAGGGACTCAAAACCACATATTACCCGCAGAGGAATATATGTGACTAGTAAGGATCTTAAAATCTATGTACTGATATGTCTGCGTAAGGGATTTAAGTGTGTCTAGACTGGCATAAACATGGCAGCGAGAATCAGCTCAAACCCACTATAAAAAGGAATTTTATAAGCAAAACAATAAAACAGGGAAATCCTTTACAATTCCTTCAGGGTCACTGATGAAACCTGGAATGACCCTATCCACAATGACAGCTGGATGTGGCATAAGGCTGGACACTTGGGACTGAGATGATTGGTGAGATTGGGTGAGCAAATGCAGTCGCTTTAAAGCAATTATGCATGGCCCCAAGTCCATGGGTCCCAACTCTCCAGGTTGAAGGGTATACCACTACAGCTATAACATGTACGGGAAACCTAGAGAATGGACACACTGTGAATATGAAAGGTTTCTAAAACTCAACGAATAATCCCAATCGTGGTGCTCCAGTATGACATTCCAACTGCTTTACTATCAATCTCCCAACGTGGACAGACAGCCCCTTTAACCTCCTGGTTCGCACAGGTTGCCAATTTGGCAGAGGATGGAAGGGAAGAGGGAGAACAAATGAGAGAGTAGCTGTTAGGCATTTGGATGGGCACATGTCACTCTAATTTCCCGGCAGGAAGATGAATTAACCAAAATCTCAGCCACCCACCAGGAACCAGTATAGGTCCTGAAGCAAATTTTTGGACTTGCGTTCAGCTCACAAAAAAAACGAGTTGAATAATGGAGCTCAAGGGCACAGCAATTCAAAAACTGGCAGAGTAATAAAGGAAAACTATCGTCCAAAATTATGTTGAGGGAAGGCAACGAGGCCAACTATAAAGCGAGGCAGAATAGCAGGAAACAGATTTCACGAAGTGCGTTGGAATCGCCTGTAAAGCACAGGAAGAGGGGCACAACTTAGACAATGATGCACTTGGCCAAAAAGAGCGTATGCATTTTCTCCTGAATATATTCAGAAGAAAACACATACACCCTTTTTGGCCAAGCAACCAAGCAGGCAATGCAAATCTGCACTACAGAGAAGTATCTATTCCCACTGGTCAAAAGGGACATCCCCAAAATGTGTAGAAACCAGAAAGGCAAGACAGGCCATGGAGAACAGGGAGCCTTTTTATGGTGATGGGCGGGATGTAAATTGCCAACTGCCTCTCTGGAGGAGTGCATTGAGTTCCCTAAAACAAGTAAACAACAGAGCTACAGAGTCAAAGGCACTTCCAGTCTAGGGAATATACCTTGGGAAAACTGAAAATCAATAAGACAGATCCACCCCAAAATTTAGGCCTGCAGTGCTTACAAGAACCTCAACTTGGGTACAACTTAAATGGCCCAGGAAATATAAAAATGGTTCAAAAATTTTGGTACTTACATACAATGGAGTATCCCTCAGCCATGAAATCAATGTCATAAGACCAGTAGCAGCAAAATGAGTGGATTCACGTACAATGATTCAAAGTAAAGTAATTCACACAGAAAAGGAAACTTATCATAAGATATCACATATGAACATCCTGTAAACATGGCTACACATGAACTAAGTTAGGGAAGAGAACAGAGTCTCACATTTAGAAAACACTCTTATGCCTGCATAAGGGGGATGGAGAGGTGGGGTGATGCATAAAATCAGAGTTTGATATAAGCACAGGTACCGTTCCAAAAAACAACTATGGAATAGACAAGACCTACACCTCCCTCAGTGAAAGGGACTCAAAACCCCATATTTCCCACAGAGGAATATATCTGACTAGTAAGGATCTTAAAACCTATCTACTGATATGTCTGGGTAAGGGATTTAATTGTGTCTCTACTGGCACAAACATGGCACCGAGAATCAGCTCCTATCCTCTATAAAAAGGAATTTCAAAACAAAACAAAAAAACAGAGAAATTATTTACAATTCCTTTAGGGTCTCTGATGAAACCTGGAATGACCCTATCTACAATGACAGCTGGATGTGGCATAAGACTGGACACTTGGGACTGAGAGGATTGATGAGATTGGGTGAGCAAATGCAGACACATTAAACCAATAAAGCATGGCACCCATTCCATAAGTCCCAACTCTCCAGGTTGAAGGGAATATTACTCCAGCTATAACATGTGCGGGAAACCTAGAGAATGGACACTGTGTGAATACGAAAGGTTTCTAAAACTCAACGAATAATCCCTCTCCTGGTGCTCCGCTTTGAATTTCCAACTGCTTTACTATCAATCTCCCAACTTGGAGAGACAGCCCCTTTAACCTCCTGGTACCCACAGGTTGCCAATTTGGCAGAGGATGGAAGGGAAGATGGAGAACCAATGAGAGAGTAGTTGTTAGGCATTTGGTCGGGCACATGTCACTCTAATTTCCCGGCAGGAAGATGAATTCACCATAGTCTCAGGCACCCACCGGGAACCAGTATAGGTCCTGAACCAAAATTTTGGACTTGCGTTCAGCTCACAAAAAAAACGAGTTGAAACATGGAGCTCAGGGTCACAGCAATTCAGAAACTGGCAGAGTAATAAAATACAACTATTGTCCAAAAATCTGTTGACGGAAGGGAACGAAGAAGACTTGAAAGCGAGGCAGAATAGCAGGAAATTGATTTCAAGATGTACGATGGAATCGCCTGTAAAGCACATGAATAGGGGCACAACTTCGACAATGATGCACTTGGCCAAAAACGGGGTATGCTTTTTCTCCTGAATATATTCAGGAGAAAACGCATATGTCCTTTTTGGCCAAGCATGCAATCAGGCAATGCAAATCTGCACTACAAACAAGTATCACTTCCCACCGGTCAAAAGGGACATCCACAAATGTGTAAAAACCAGAAAGGAAAGACAGGCCCTGGAGAACAGGGAGCCTTGTTATGCTGATGGGCAGGATGTAAACTGACAACTGCCTCACTGTAGGACTGCACTGTGTTCCCTAAAACAAGTAAACACCAGAGCTACAGAGCCAAGGGCACTTCCAGTCTAGGGAATATACCTTGGGAAAACTGAAAATCAATACGACAGAGCCACCCCCAAATTTAAGTTTGCACTGCTTACAAGAACCTCAACTTGGGACACCTTAAATATCCCAGGAAATATAAAAATGGTTCAAGTAATTGTGGTACTTAAAAAGAATGGAATATCCCTCAGCCATGAATTCAATGTCATAAGACCAGTAGCAGCAAAATGAGTGGATTCAGGTACGATGATTCTAAGTGAAATATGTCACACAGAAAAGGAAACTTATCATAAGATATCACTTATGAAGATCCTGTAAACAAGGCTACACATGAACTAAGTTAGGAAAGAGAACAGAGGCTCACATTTAGAAAACACTCTTATGCCTGCTTAAGGGGCAAGGAGAGGTGGGGTGATGCATAAAACCAGAGTTTGATATAAGCACAGGTACTGTTCCAAAAACTAACTACGTAATAGACAAGACCTACACCTTCCTCAGTGAAAGGGACTCAAAACCAATATTTCCCACAGAGGAATATATCTGACCAGTAAGGATCTTAAAACCTATGTTCTGATATATCTGGGTATGCGAATTAAGTGCGACTAGACTGGCATAAACATGGCAGCGAGAATCTGCTCAAACCCACTATAAAAAGGAATTTCAAAAACAAAAGAAAAAAAACAAGGAAATTCTTTACAATCCCTTCAGGTTCTCTGATGATACCTGGAATGACCCTATCTACAATGACAGCTGTATGTGGCATAAGGCTGGACACTTGGGACTGAGAGGATTGGTGAGATTGGGTGAGCAAATGTAGACCCTTTTAAGCAATAATTCATGGCACCCATTCCATGGGTCCCAACTCTCCAGCTTGAAGGGAATATTACAACAGCTATAACATGTACGGGAAACCTAGAGAATGGACACACTGTGAATACAAAAGGTTTCTAAAACTCAACGAATAGTCCCTCTCCTGGTGCTCCGATTTGACTTTCTAACTGCTTTACTATCAATCACCCAACTTGGAGAGTCAGCCCCTTTAATCTCCTGGTTCTCACAGGTTGCCAATTTGGCAGAGGATGGTAGGTAAGAGGGAGAACCAATGAGAGAGTAGCTGTTAGGCATTTGGACGGGCACATGTCACTCCAATTTGCAGGCAGAAAGAAGAATTAACCAAAGTCTCAGCCACCAACCGGGAACCAGTATAGGTCCTGAACCAAAATTTTGGACTTGCGTTCAGCTCACAAAAAACGAGTTGAAAAATGGAGCTCAGGGGCACAGCAATTCACAAACTGTCAGAGAAATAAAGGACAACTATCGTCCAGAAATCTGTTGAGGGAAGGCAACGAGGTGGACTTGAAAGAGAGGCAGAATAGCAGGAAACAGATTTACTGAGGTACATTGGATTTGCCTTTAAAGCACAGGACGAGGGGCACAACTTTGACAAGGATGCACTTGGCCAAAAAGGGCGTATGCATTTTCTCCTGAATATATTTAGGAGAAAACGCATACGCCCTTTTTGGCCAAGCAAGCAAGAGGGGGTGCAAATCTGCACTACAAGGAAGTATCTCTTCCTACCGGTCAAAAGGGAACTACACAAAATGTGTAAAAACCAGAAAGGCAAGACAGGCCCTGGAGAACATGCAGCCTTGTTATGCTGATTGGCGGGATGTAAATTGCCAACGGTCTCTCTGGAGGAGTGCACTGTGTTCCCTAAAATAAGTAAACAAAAGAGGTACAGAGCAAAGGGCGCTTCCAGTCTAGGGAATATACCTTGGGAAAACTGAAAATCAATAAGACAGAGCCACCCAAAAATTTAGGGCTGCACTCTTTACAAGAACCACAACTTGGGTACACCTTAAATATCCCAGGAAAAGTAAAAAAGGTTCAAAAAATTGTGGTACTTAACTACGATGGAATATCCCTCAGCCATGAAATCAATGTCATAAGACCAGTAGCAGCAAAATGAGTGGATTCAGGTACGATGATTCAAAGTGAAATAAGTCACACAGAAAAAGAAACTTATCATAAGGTATCACTTATGAAGATCCTGTAAACATGGGTACACATGAACTGAGTTAGGATAGAGAACAGTGTCTCACATTTAGATAACACTCTTATGCCTTCTTAAGGGGGAAGGAGAGGTGGGGTGATGCATAAAAACAGAGTTTGATATAAGCACAGGTACCGCTCCAAAAACCAACTGTGGAATAGACAGGACCTACACCTTCCTCAGTGAAAGGTACCAAAAAACACCGTATTTCCCGCAGAGGAATATATCTGACTAGTAAGAATATTAAAACCTATATACTGATATGTCTGGGTAAGTGAATCAAGTGTGTCTTGTCTGTCATAAACATGGCAGCGAGAATCAGCACAAACCCACTATAAAAAAATTTCAAAAACAAAACTAGAAAACAGGGAAATTCTTTACAATTCCTTCAGGGTCTCTGACGAAACCTGGAATGACCCTATCTACAATGACAGCTGGATATGGCATAAGGCGGTACACTTGGGACTGAGAGGATTGGTGAGATTGGGTAAGCAAATGCAGACCCTTTAATGCAATAATGCATGGCACCCATTCCTTGGGTCCCAACTCTCCAGGTTGAAGGTAATATTACTACAGCTATATCAAGTAAGGGAAACCGAGAGAATGGACACACTGTGAATACGAAAGGTTTCTAAAACTCAACGAATAGTCCCTCTCCTGGTGCTCCGCTTTGACTTTCAACTGCTTTACTATCAATCTCCCAACTTGGAGAGACAGCCCCTTTAACTTCCTTGTTCGCACAAGTTGCCAATTTGGCAGAGGATGTAAGGGAAGAGGGAGAACCAGTGAGAGAGTAGCTGTTGGGCATTTGGACGGGAACATGTCACTCTAATTTCCCGGCAGGGAGAAGAATTAACCAAAGTCTCAGCCACCCACCGGGAACCAGTAGAGGTCCTGAACCAAAATTTTGGAAATGCTTTCAGCTCACAAAAGACGAGTTGAAGAATGGAGCTCAGGGGCACAGCAATTCACAAACTGGCCAAGTATTAAAGGACAACTATTGTCCACAAATCTGTTGAGGGAAGGCAACGAGGCGGACTTGAAATCGAGGCAGAATAGCAGGAAACAGATTTCAAGAGGTACGTTGGAATCACCTGTAAAGCACAGGAAGAGGGGCACAACTTCGACAAGGAAGCACTTGGCCAAAAAGGGCGTATGCGTTTTCTCCTGAATATATTCAGGAGAAATCGCATACGCCCTTTTTGGCCAAGCAAGCAAGCGGGCAATGCAAATCTGCACTACAAAGAAGTATCACTTCCCACCGGTCAAAAGGGATATCCACAAAATGTGTAAAAACCAAAAAGGCAAGACAGGCTCTGGAGAAAAGGGAGCTTTTTATGCTGATGGGCGGGATGTAAATTGCCAACTGCCTCACTGGATTAGTGCACTGTGTTCCCTAAAACAAGTAAACAACTGAGCTAAAGAGCCAAGGGAACATACAGTCTCGGGAATATACCTTGGGAAAACTGAAAATCAATAAGACAGAGCCACACCCAAGTTTAGGGCTGCACTGCTTACAAGAACCTCAACTTGGGTCCACCATAAATATCCCAGGAAATATAAAAATGGTTCAAAAAATTCTGGTACTTACGTACGATGGAATATACCTCAGCCATGAAATAAATGTCATAAGACCAGTAGCAACAAAATGAGTGGATTCAGTTACGATGATTCTAAGTGAAATAAGTCACACAGAAAAACAAACTTATCATAAGATATCACTTATGAAGATCCTGTAAACATGGCTACACATGAAGTGAGTTAGGAAAGAGAACAGAGTCTCACATTTAGAAAACACTCTTTTGCCTGCTTAAGGGGGAAGGAGATTGGGGTGATGCATAAAACCAGAGTTTGATATAAGCAGAGGTACCGTTCCAAAAACCAACTATGGAATAGAAAAGACCTACACCTTCCTCAGTAAAAGTGACTCAAAACCCCATATTTCACACAGAGGAATATATCTGACTAGTAATAATCTTCAAACTTATATATTGATATGTCTCCGTAAGGGAATCAAGTGTGTCTAGACTGGCATAAACATTGCAGCGAGAATCAGCCCAAACCCACTATAAAAAGGAATTTCATAAACAAAACAAAAAACAGGGAAATTCCTTACAATTTCTTCAGGGTCTCTGACAAAAGCTGGAATGACACTATCTACAATGAAAGCTGGACGTGGCATAAGGCTGGACACTTTGGACTGAGAGGATTGGTGAGATAGGGTGAGCAAATGCAGACCCTTTAAAGCAATGATGCATGGTACCCATTCCATGGGTCCCAACTCTCCAGGTTGAAGGGAATATTACTACAGCTATAACATGTACGGGAAACCTAGAGAATAGACACACTGTGAATACGAAAGGTTTCTAAAACTCAACCATTATTCCCTCTCCTGGTGTTCCGCTTTGACTTTCCAACTGCTTTACTATCAATCTCCCAACTTGGAGAGATAGACCCTTTTACCTCCTGGTTCCCACAGGTTGCCAATATGGAAGAGGATGGAAGGGAAGAGGGAGAACCAATGAGAGAGTAGTTGTTTGGCATCTGGACGGGCATATGTCACTCTAATATCCCGGCAGGAAGAAGAATTAACCAAAGTGTCAGCCACCCACCGGGAACCAGTATAGGTCCTGAACCATAATTGTGGACTTGTGTTCAGCTCACAAAAACGAGTTGATACGTGGAGCTGAGGGGACAGCAATTCACAAACTAGCAGAGTGATAAAGGACAACTCTCATCCAAAAATCTGTTGAGGGAAGGAGGCAGACTTGAAAGCGAGGCAGAATAGCAGGAAACAGATTTCAAGAGCTACGTAGGAATCTCCCGTAAAGCACTGGAAGAGGGGCACAACTTCGACAATGATGCACTTGGCCAAAAAGGGCATATGCATTTTCTCCTGAATATATACAGGAGAAAACACATACGCCGTTTTTGGCCAGGCAAGCAAGCAGGCAATGCAAATCTGCACTAAAAAGAAGTATCTCTTTTCACTGGTCAAAAGGGACAGCCACAATATGTGTAAAACCTGAAAGGCAAGACAGGCCTTGGAGAACTGGGAGGCTTGTTATGCTGAGGGGCGGGATGTAAATTGCCAACTGCCTCACTAGAGGAGTGCATTGTGTTCCCTAAAACAAGTAAAAAATAGAGCTACAGAGCCAAGGGCACTTCCAGTCTAGGGAATATACCTTGAGAAAACTAAAAATCAATAAGATAGAGCCACCGAGAAATTTAGAGCAGCACTGCTCTCAAGAATCTCAACTTGGGTCCACCTTAAATATCCCAGGAAATATAACAATGTTTCAAAAAATTGTGGTACTTACGTACGATGGAATATCCCTCAGCCATGAAATCAATGTCATAAGACCAGTAGCAGCAAAATGAGTGGATTCAGGTACGATGATTCTAAGTGAAATAAGTCACACAGAAAAAGAAACTTATCATAAGGTATCACTTATGAAGATCCTGTAAACATCGGTACACATGAACTGAGTTAGGATAGAGAACAGAGTCTCACATTTAGAGAACACTCTTATGCCTGCTTAAGGGGTAAGGAGAGGTGGGGTGATGCATAAAAACAGAGTTTGATATAAGCACAGGAACCGTTCCAAAAACCAACTATGGAATAGACAAGACCTACACCTTCCTCAGTGAAAGGTACCCAAAACCCCATATTTCCCACAGAGGAATATATTTGCCTAGTAAGAATATTAAAACCTATGTACTGATATGTCTGGGTAAGTGAATCAAGTGTGTCTTGTCTGTCATAAACTTGGCAGCGAGAATCAGCTCAAACCTACTATAAAAAAATTTCAAAAACAAAACTAAAAAACAGGGAAATTCTTTACAATTCCTTCAGGGTCTCTGATGAAATCTGGAATGACCCTATCTACAATGACAGCTGGATGTGGCATAAGGCTGGACACTTGGGACTGAGACGATTGGTGAGATTGGGTGAGCAAATGTAAACCCTTTAAAGCAATAATGCATGGCCCCCATTCCATGGGTCCCAACTGTCCAGCTTGAAGGGAATATTACTACAGCTATAACATGTACGGGAAACCTAGAGAATGGACACACTGTGAATACGAATGGTTTGTAAAACTCAACGAATAGTCCCTCTCTTGGTGCTCCAGTTTGACTTTCCAACTGCTTTACTATCAATCTCCCAACTTGGAGAGACAGCCCCTTTATACTCTTGGATCACACAGGTTGCCAATCTGGCAGATGATGGAAGGGAAGAGGGAGAACCAATGAGAGAGTACCTGTTAGGCATTTCGACGAGCACATGTGACTCTAATTTCCCGGTGGGAAGAAGAATTAACCAAAGTCTCAGCCAACCACCGGGAACCAGTATAGGTCCTGAAGCAAAATTTTGGACTTGCGTTCAGCTCACAAAAAAGGAGTTGAAACATGTAGCTCCGGAGCACAGCAATTCAGAAACTGTCACAGACATAAAGGATAACTATCGTCCAAAAATCTGTTGAGGGAAGGCAACAAGGCGGACTTGAAATCGAGGAAGAATAGCAGGAAACAGATTTCATGAGGTACGTTGGAATCGCCTGTAAATCACAAGAAGAGGGTCACAACTTCGACAATGATGCACTTGGCCAAAAAGGGCGTATGCGTTTTCTCCTGAATATATTCAGGAGAAAACGCATACGCCCTTTTTGGCCAAGCAAGCAAGCGGGCAATGCAAATCTGCACTACACAGATGTATCTCTTACCACCTCTCAAACGGGACATCTACAAAATGTGTAAAAACCAGAAAGGCAAGACAGGCCCTGGAGTACAGGGAGCATTGATATGCTGATGGGTGGGATGTAAATTGCCAACTGCCTCACTGGAGGAGTGCATTGTGTTCCATAAACAAGTAAACAACAGAGCTACAGAGCCAAGGGCATTTCCAGTCTAGGGAATATACCTTTGGAAAACTGAAAATCAATAAGACAGAGCCACCCCCAAATTTAGGGCTGCACTGCTTACAAGAACCTCAACTTGGGTACACCTTAAATATCCCAGGAAATATAAAAATTTTTCAAAAAATTTAGGTACTTACATACGATGGAATATCCCTCAGCCATGAAATCAATGTCATAAGACCAGGAACAGCAAAGTGAGTGGATTCAGGTACGATGATTCTAAGTGAAATAAGTCACACAGAAAAAGAAACTTATCATAAGATATCACTTATGAAGATCCTGTAAACATGGCTACACATGAACTGAGTTAGGAAAGAGAACAGAGGCTCACATTTAGAAAACATTCTTATGCCTCCTTAAGGGGGAAGGAGAGGTGGGGTGATGCATAAAACCAGCGTTTGATATAAGCACAGGTACCGTTCCAAAAACCAACTATGGAATAGACAAGACGTACACCTTCCTCAGTGAAAGGGACTCAAAACCCCGTATTTCCCGCAGAGGAATATATCTGAATAGTAAGGATCTTAAATCGTATGTACTCATTTGTCTGGGTAAGGGAATTAAGTGTGTCTAGACTGGCATAAACATGGCAGAGAGAATCAGCTCAAACCCACTATAAAAAGGAATTTCAAATACGAAAGAAAAAAACAGGGAAATTCTTTTAATTCCTTCAGGGTCTCTGATGAAACCTGGAATGACCCTATCTACAATGACAGCTGGATGTGGCATAAGGCTGGACACTTGGGACTGAGACGATTGGTGAGATTGGGTGAGCAAATTCAGACCCTTTAAAGCAATAATGCATGGCCCCCATTCTATGGGTTCCAACTCTCCAGGTTGAAGGGAATATTACTACAGCTATAACATGTACGGGAAACCTAGAGAATGGACACACTCTGAATACAAAAGGTTTCTAAAACTCAATGAATAGTCCCTCTCGTGGTGCTCAAGTTTGACTTTCCAACTGCTTTACTATCAATCTCCCAACTTGGAGAGACAACCCCTTTAACCTCCTGGTACGCACAGGTTGCCAATTTGGCAGAGGATGGAAGGTAAGTGCGAGAACCAATGAGAGAGTAGCTGTTAGGCAGTTGGACGGGCACATGTCACTGTAATTACCCTGCAGGAAGAAGTATTAATCAATGTCTCAGCCACCCACCGGGAACCAGTATAATTCCTGAACCAAAATATTGGACTTGCGTTCAGCTTACAAAAAAACGAGTTGTAAAATGGAGGTCAGGTGCACAATAATTCACAAATTAGCAGAGTAATAAAGGACAACTATCGTCCAAAAATCTGTTGAGGGAAGGCAATGAGGCAGAATAGCAGGAAACAGATTTCATCAGGTACATAGGAGTCGCCTATAAAGCACAGGAAGAGGGGCACAATATATACAATGATGCACTTGGCCAAAAAGGGCGTATGCATTTTCTCCTGAATATATTCAGGAGAAAACGCATACGCCCTTTTTGGAACAGCAAGCAAGCGGGCAATGCAAGTCTGCACTACAAAGAAGTATCACTTCCAACCGGTCAAAAGGGACATCCACAATATGTATAAAAACGAGAAAGGCAAGACAGGCCCTGGAGAACAGGGAACATTGTTATGCTGATGGGCGGGATGTAAATTGCCAACTGCCTCACTAGAGTAGTGCATTGTGTTCCCTAAAACAAGTAAACAACAGAGAAACAGATCCACGGGCACTTCTAGTCTAGGGAATATACCTTGGGTAAACTGAAAATCAATAAGACAGAGCCACCCCCAAATTTAGGGCTGCACTGCGTACAAGGACCTCAACTTGGGTACACCGTAATATCCCAGGAAATATAAAAATGGTTCAAAAATTGTGGTACTTATGTACTCTGGAATATCCCTCAGCCATGAAATCAATGTCATAAGACCAGTAAGAGCAAAATGACTGGATTCAGGTACGATGATTCTAAGTGAAATAAGTCACACAGAAAAAGAAACTTATCATATCACTTATGAAGATCCTGTAAATATGGCTACACATGAACTGAGTTAGGAAAGAGAACTGAGTCTCACATTTAGAAAACACTCTTATGCCTTCTTAAGAGCGAAGGAGAGGTGGGGTGATGCATAAAACCAGAGTTTGATATAAGCACTGGTACCGTTACAAAAAAACAACTATGGAATAGACAAGACGTACACCTTCCTCAGTGAAAGGGACTCAAAACCCCAAATTTCCTGCAGAGGAATATATCTGAATAGTAAGAATCTTAAAACCTATGTTCTGATATTTCTGGGTAAGGGAATTATGTGTGTCTAGACTGGCATAAACATGGCAGCGAGAATCAGCCCAATCACACATGAAAATGAATTTGAAAAACAAAACCAAACACAGGGAAATTCTTTACAATTCCTTCAGGGTCTCTGACGAAACCTGGAATGACCCTATCTACAATGACAGCTGGATGTGGCATAAGGCGGGACACTTGGGACTGAGAGGATTGGTGATATTGCGTGAGCAAATGCAGACCTTTTAAAGCAATAATGCATGACAACCATTCCATGTGTCCCAACTCTACAGGTTGATGGGAATATTACTACAGCTATAACATGTACGGGAAACCTGGGGAATGGACACACTGTGAATACGAAAGGTTTCTAAATCTCAACGAATATTCCCTCTCCTGGTGCTCCGGTTTGACTTTCCAACTGCATTATTATCAATCTCCCAACTTGGAGAGACAGCCCCTTTATCTCCTGGTTCACACAGTTTACCAGTTTGGCAGAGGATGGTAGGGAATAGGGAGAACCAATGAGAGAGTAGTAGTTAAGCATTTAGACGGGCACATGTCACTCTAATTTCCAGGCAGGAATAAGAATTAACCAAGATCTCAGGCACCCACCGGGAACCAGTATAGGTGCTGAACCAAAATTTTGGACATGCGTTCAGCTCACAAAAAAACGAGTTGAAACATGGAGCTCAGGGGCACAGCAATTCACAAACTAGCAGAGTAATAAAGGACAACTATCTTCCAAAAATCTGTTGAGGGAAGGCAACGAGGCGGACTTGAAAGTGCGGCCGAATAGCAGGATACAGATTTCAAGAGGTACGTAGGAGTCGCCTGTAAAGCACAGAAAGGGCGGCACAACTTCCACAATGATGCACTTGGACAAAAAGGGTGTATGCATTTTCTCCTGAATATATTCAGGAGAAAACGCATACACACTTTTTGGCCAAGCATGCAAGCGGGCAATGCACAACTGCACTACAAAGAAGTATCACTTCCCACCATTCAAAAGGGACATCCACAAAATGTGTAAAAACCAGAAAGTCAAGACAAGCGCTGGAGAACAGCGAGCCTTGTTATGCTGATGGGCGGGATGTAAACTGCCAACTGCCTCACTGGAGGAGTGCAGTGTGTTCCCAAAAACAAGTAAACAACAGAGCTACAGAGCAAAGGGCACTTCCTGTCTAAGGAATATACCTTGGGAAAACTGAAAATCAATGACAGAGCCACCCCCAAATTTAGGTCTGCACTGCTTACAAGAAACTCAAATTGGGTACACCTTAAATATCCCAGGAAATATAAAAATGGTTCCAAGAGTTGTGGTACTTATGTACGAAAGAATATCCCTCAGCCATGAAATCAAAGTCATAGGACCAGTTGCAGCAAAATGAGTGGATTCAGGTACGAAGATTCTAAGTGAATTTAGACACACTGAAAAAGAAACTTATCATAAGATATCACTTATGAAGATACTGTCAACATGGCTACACATGAACTGAGTTAGGAAAGAGAACAGAGTCTCACATTTAGAAAAGACTCTTATGCCTTCTTAAGGAGGAAGGAGAGATTTGGTGATGCATAAACCCGGAGTTTGATATAAGTGCAGGTACCTTTCCAAAAACCATCTATGGAACAGACAAGACCTACACCTTTTTCAGTGAAAGGGACTCAAAACCCAATATTTCCGGCAGAGGAATATATCTGACTAGTAAGGATCTTAAAACCTATGTACTGATATGTCAGGGTAAGGAAATCAAGTGTGTCTAGACTTGCATAAACATGGCAGCGACAATCAGCTCAAACCCACTATAAAAAGTAACTTTAAAAACAAGACAAAAAACAGGGAAATTCTTTACAATTCCTTCAGGGTCTCTGATGAACCCTGGAATGACACTATCTACAATGACAGCTGGATGTTGCATAAGGCTGGACACTTGGGACTGAGAGGATTGGTGAGATTGGGTGAGCAAATGCAGACCCTTTAAAGCAATAATGCATGGCCCCCATTCCATGTGTCCCAACGCTCCAGGTTGAAGGGAATATTACTACAGCTATAACATGTACGGGAAACCTAGAGAATGGACACACTGTGAATACGTAAGGTTTCAAAATCTGAACGAATAGTCCCTCTCCTGGTGCGCCGGTTTGACTTTCCAACGGCTTTACTATCAATCTCCCAACTTGGAGAGACAGCCCCTTTAACCTCCTAGTTCGCACAGGTTGCCAATTTGGCAGAGGATGGAAGGGAAGAGCGAGAACCAATGAGAGAGTAGCTGTTAGGCATTTCGACGGGCACATGTGACTCTAATTTCCCCGTGGGAAGAAGAATTAACCAAAGTCTCAGCCACACACCGGGAACCAGTACAGGTCCTGAACCAAAATTTTGGACTTGCCTTCAGCTCACAAAAAACGAGTTGAAAAATGGAGCTCAGGGGCACAGCAATTCACAAACTGGCAGAGTAATAAAGGACAACTATCTTCCAAAAATCTTTGGAGGGAAGACAATGTAGCGAAATTGAAAGCGAGGCAGAATAGCAAGAAACAGATTTGAAAAGGTACATTGGAATTGCCTTTAAAGCACAGGAAGAGGGTCACTTCTTCAACAATGATGCACTTGGCCAAAACGGTGTATGCGTTTTCTCCTGAATATATTCAAGAAAAAATGCATACGCCCTTTTTGGCCAAGCAAGCAAACAGGCAATGCAAATCTGTACTACAAGAACGATCACTTCCCACTGGTCAAAAGGGACATCCGAAAAATGTGTAAAAACCAGAAAGACAAGACAGGCCCTGGAGAACAGGGACCCTTGCTATGCTGATGGGCAGGATGTAAACTGCCAAATGCCTCACAGGAGGAGTGGCTTGTGTACCCTAAAACAAGTAAACAACAGAATACAGAGCCAAGGGCACTTCTAGTCTAGGGAATATACCTTGGGTAAACTGAAAATCAATAAGACAAAGCCACCCCCAAATTTAGGGCTGCACTGCTTACTAGAACCTTATCTTGGGTACACCTTAATTATCCCAGGAAATATAAAAATGGTTCAAAAAATTGTGGAACTTACGTACGATGGAATATCCCTCAGCCATGAAACCAATGTCATAAGACCAGTAGCAGCAAAATGAGTGGATTCAGGTATGATGATTCTAAGTGAAATAAGTCACACAGAAAAAGAAACTTATCATAAGATATCACTTATGAAGACCCTGTAAACATGGCTACACATGAAGAGAGTTAGGAAAGAGAACAGAGTGTCACATTTAGAAAACACACTTATGCCTGCTTAAGGGGGAAGGAGAGGTGGGGTGATGCATAAAACCAGAGTTTGATATAAGCACAGGTACCGCTTCCAAAACCAACTATGGAATATACAAGACGTACACCTTCCTCAGTGAAAGGGACTCAAAACCCCATATTTCCCGCAGAGGAATATATCTGAATAGTAAGGATCTTAAATCGTATGTACTCATATGTCTGGGTAAGGGAATTAAGTGTGTCTAGACTGGCATAAACACGGCAGCGAGAATCAGCTCAAACCCACTATTAAAAGGAATTTTAAAAACAAAACAAAACAAAAAAAAAACAGGGAACTTCTTTACAATTCTTTCAGGGTCTCTGACGAAACCTGGAATGACCCTATCTACAATGACAGCTGGATGTGGCATAAGGCTGGACCCTTGGGACTGAGAGGATTGGTGAGATTGGGTGAGCAAATGCAGATCCTTTAAAGCAATAATGCATGGCACCCATTCCATGGGTCCCAACTCTCCAGGTTGAAGGGAATATTACTACAGCTATAACATGTATGGGAAACCTAGAGAATGGACACACTGTGAATACGAAATGTTTCTAAAACTCAACGAATAGTCCCTCTCATGGTGCTCCGGTTTGACTTTCCAACTGCTTTACTATCAACCTCCCAACTTGGAGAGACAGCCCCTTTAACCTCCTGGTTCACACAGGTTGCCAATTTGGCAGAGAATGGAAGGGAAAAGGGAGAACCAATGAGAGAGTAGCTGTTAGGGTTTTGGAAGGGCACATGTCACTCTAATTTCCCAGCAGGTAGAAGAATTAACCAAAGTCACAGCCACCCACCGGGAACCAGTATAGGTCCTGAACCAAAACTTTGCACTTGCGTTCAGCTCACAAAAACGGAGTTGAAACATGCAGCTCCGGGGCACAGCAATTCAGAAACTGGCACAGAAATAAAGGATATCTATCGTCCAAAAATCTGTTGAGGGAAGGCAACGAGGCGGACTTGAAATCGAGGAAGAATAGCAGGAAACAGATTTCAAGACGTACGTTGGAATCGCCTGTAAATCACAAGAAGAGGGCCACAACTTCGACAATGATGCACTTGTCCAAAAATGGCGTATGTGTTTTCTGCTGTATATATTCAGGAGAAAACACATACGCCCTTTTTGGCCAAGCAAGCAAGCGGGCAATGCAAATCTGCACTACACAGTTGTATCTCTTACCACTTCTCAAACGGGACATCCACAAACTGTGTAAAAACCAGAAAGGCAAGACAGGCCCTGGAGTACAGGGAGCATTGATATGCTGATGGGTCGGATGTAAATTGCCAACTGCCTCACTGGAGGAGTGCATTGTGTCCCATAAACAAGTAAACAACAGAGCTACAGAGCCAAGGTCACTTCAAGTCTAGGGAATATACCTTGGGAAACTGAAAATCAATAAGACAGAGGCACCCCCAAATTTATTGCTGCACTGCTTACAAGAACCACAACTTGGGTACACCTTAAATATCCCAGGAAATATAAAAATGTTTCAAAAAATAGTGGTACTTCCATACGATGGAATATCCCTCAGCCATGAAATGAATGTCATAAGACTAGTAGCAGCAAAGTGAGTGGATTCAGGTACGATGATTCTAAGTGAAATAAGTCACACAGAAAAAGAAACTTATCATAAGATATCACTTATGAAGATCCCGTAAACATGGCTACACATGAACTGAGTTAGGAAAGAGAACAGAGTCTCACATTTAGAAAACAATCTTATGCCTGCTTAAGGGGGAAGGAGAGGTGGGGTGATGCATAAAACCACAGTATGAAATAAGCACTGGTACCATTCCAAAAACCAACTATGGAATAGACAAAACCTACACCTTCCACAGTGAAAGGGACTCAAAACCCCATATTTCCCACAGAGGAATATATCTGACTAGTAAGAATATTAAATCCTATGTATTGATATGTATCCATAAGGAAATCAAGTGTGTCTAGATTGACATAAACATGGCAGCGAGAATCAGCTCAAACCCACTATAAAAAGGAATTTCAAAAACAAAACAAAAATACATAGAAATTCTGTACAATTCCTTCAGGGTCTCTGACGAAACATGGAATGACCCTGTCTACCATGACAGCTGGATGTGGCATAAGGCTGGAAACTTGGTACTGAGAGGATTGGTGAGATTGGGTGAGCAAATGCAGACCCTTTAAAGCAATAATGCATGGCACACATTCCATGGGTCCCAACTCTCCAGGTTAAAGTGAATATTACTACAGCTATAACATGTACGGGAAACCTAGAGCATGGACACACTGTGAATACGTAAGGTTTCTAAATCTGAACGAATAGTCCCTCTCCTGGTGCGCCGGTTTGACTTTCCAACGGCTTTACTATCAATCTCCCAACTTGGAGAGACAGCCCCTTTAACCTCCTAGTTCGCACAGGTTGCCAATTTGGCAGAGGATGGAAGGGAAGAGCGAGAACCAATGAGAGAGTAGTTGTTAGGTATTTCGACGGGCACATGTCACTGTAATTTCCCGGCAGGAAGAAGAATTACCCAAAGTCTCAGCCATCCACCGGGAACCAGTATAGTTCCTCAACCAAAATTTTGGACTTGCGTTCAGCTCACAAATATCGAGTTGAAAAATGGAGCTCAGGGGCACAGCAGTTCACAAACTGGCAGAGTAATAAAGGACCACTATCTTCCAAAAATCTGTTGAGGGAAGGCAACGAGGGAGAATTGAAAGCGAGGCAGCATATCAGGAAACAGATTTCAAGAGGTACCTTGGAATCGTCTGTAAAGCACAGGAAGAGGGGCACAACTTCGATAATGATGCACTTGGCCAAAAAGGGCGTATGCGTTTTCGCCTGAATATATTCAGGCGAAAACGCATACGACCTTTTTATCCAAGCAAGCAAGCGGGCAATGCAAATTTGCACTACAAAGAAGTATCACTTCCCACCGTTCAAAAGGGACATCCACAAAATGTGTAAAAACCAGAAAGGCAAGACAGGCCCTGGAGAACAGGGAGCACTGTTATGCTGATGGGCGGGATGTAAATTGCCAACTGCCTCACTGG